>NC_092753.1:30490595-30773572 GCF_047496795.1 Chiloscyllium punctatum
TCTATAACACAATCTCAGTAAGGTGATCATCCCTTTCTTATTTTTCAGTTCTACCCAAATAACTTCCCTGGATGTATTTCCAGGTTTTTCCTCCCTCGGCGCAGCTGTAATGCTATCCCTTATCAAAAACGCCATTCACCATCCTCTCTTGCCTCCCTTTCTATCCTTCCTGTAGCATTTGTATCCTGGAACATTAAGCAGCCACTCCTGTCCATCCCTGAGCCATGTTTCTGTAATTGCTATGTTATCCCAATCCCATGTTCCTAACCATGCCCTGAGTTCATCTGTCTTCCATGTTAGGCCTCTTGCATTGAAATAAATGCAGTTTAATTTATCAGTCCTACCTTGTTCTTTGCTTTGTCCCTGCCTGCCCTGACTGTTTGACTCGCTTTTGCTCTCAACTGTACCAGTCTCAGATTGCTCTCTTTCCTCACTATCTCCCTGTGTCCCAACACCACCACCATCCCCCCCACCCCCCAACTTTAATAGTTTAAATCTTCCTGAGCAGCTCGAGCAAATCTCCCTGCCAGTATTTCATCCCCTTCCAATTCAGGTGCAAACCGTCCTTCTTGTACAGGTCACTTGTATCCCAGAAGAGATTCCAATGATCCAAAAATGTGAATCTTTTTCCCATACACCAGCTTCTCAGCCATGCATTCATCTGCTCAATCCTCCTACTCCTGTCCTCACTAGCTCGTAGCACAGGGAGTAATCCAGATATTGCTACTCTCGAGGATCTCCTTTTTAAATTCCTGCTTAACTCTCAATATTCTCCCTTCAGAATCTCATCCTTTTCCCTTCCTACTTCATTGGTTCCAATGTGGACAATGACCTCCTGCTGGCCCCTTGAGAACATTCTGCACTCCCTGTGACATCATTGATCCTGGCACCAGGGAGGCAAAACACCATTCTGATCTTTCGCTGCTGGCCACAGAAACGTCTGTCTGTGCCTCGGACTAGAGAGTCACCTGACACAATTGATCTCTTGGAACCTGATGTACCTCTCATTGCTTTAGGGCCAGTCTTGATACCAGAAACTTGGCTGTTCGTGCTACATTCCCCTTAGAATCCATCAACCCCTCCATTTTCCAAAACAGTGTTCATGGGGATAGCCACAGAAGACTTAACGGGTTTCTCATAGAATCATAGAAACCCCACACCGTGGAAGCAGACCACTCAGTCCATCAAATGCACCTCAACCGTCTGATGAGCTTCCCATACAGACCCACCCCTATAACCCTGTGTTTCCCATGGCTAATATACACATCCCTGGATAATATGGGCAGTTCAGCACGGCTAATCCACCTAAACTGCACATCTTTGGACTATTGGAGGAAATCAGAGCACTTGGAGGAAACCCACGCAGACACAGGGCATATGTGTAAACTCCATAGAGACAGTTCCCCAAGGCTGGAGTTGAACCCAGGACCTTGACACTGGGAGGCAGAAGTGCTAACCACTGAGCCACCAGGCCTGTCAGTGCAGATGAGTTTGGTTCCAGACATTAATGTCTTCTTAGAGTAATGCAATTGCTTCCAACCAATCTCCCCAGTGCAGGGGTAAAAGACACTGACTGGCCAATCGACAATTGACCACCACTGATTTGAAAATTCATGAGGCAGGCAAGATCTACCAGGGTCTCTGCAAGTGTGGTGGGCTGTACAATGCACCATAAAAATGTATGAGAATATGACTATCATCTCCCTTAACCATACTACAGGCATACTCAAGATGAATGGCAATTCTAGCATTTGGACTTGTGAAGTTTCAGGAAAAGCTGCTTGTGTCTCTGCAATTCAATATATAATCCTACTGAAGCTCCTGCTATGGTCCTATCTCACAAAACCAGAAGAAACAGGAACAAGAATAGGCCATTCACTTCCTTAAGCCTGCTCCACCATTCAATAGGTTCATGGCTGATCTGACATATCTCCTGCTCACATTCCTGCCTTTGCCTGTAATCTTTGCTTCCCCTACTGATTGATCAAGAATCTATCTGTGTCAGCATCAAATATACACAAAAACCCCACACCCACAGCTCTCTATGCAAGACGTTTTAAAGAATCTCAACCTTCTGAAAGGAAGAAATCCTCCTTATTTCAGTCTTGAATTGGTGCTCCTTTATTCTGTGACTATGCTGTCTGGACCTCAATGAGGGGAACCATCCCTCAGCATTTAACCTGTGAAGCCCTCTCATTCTTCTAAACTCCAGTGAGTAGAGTCCCAACCTGTTTAGCTTTTGCTCATAAGACAATCCCTCCACACCAGGGATCACCCAAGTGAACCATCTCTGGACTGCCTCCAATGGAATGAATCCTCCACCATAAAGACTGGTGTGAATATCCCTGTCATTTCCTTGTTCCCCAAAACCATCTCCCCAGATTCATTTTCTAAGGGTCTTCTCATCTCTTTTTTTTCATATTTAAAGAGGCTCTTATTGTCAGATCTTAAATTCCTCAGGGGTCCATCCTTGTGGTTTAATAGTCTATGTAATCCTTTTAGTCCTCTTTTACTGGATTCTAAATTTATCCCAATCTTCAGGGATATCACTGACTTCAGCTTCCTTATATGCTTTCTCCTTTGACTTAATGCTCTCCTTAACCTCCTTGGTTAGCTATGGTTGGTTCATTCCTCTCTTAGAATGTTTCCTCCTTACCGGGAGTATTTTTGCTGCAAGTTATGAATTTCTCCCTTAAATGTCTGCCACTGCAGATCTGTTCCTATCCTGTTCCAATGGGAGACCTGAAGGTTTCATATGTAAACTCTCCAGTAACTGGATGCGGTTTCTATGTAGAGAGTATACACTCGATATCAGGCAATCCTCCTATCAGTGTACATTTTTATAAGAGCTCTTGTTGACAACCTCAAGAAAGGTGAAACCATAAAATCTGTGAGAACCATGGGAGAGTGGTTAGCAAGGTTAGATCTCATGGAATACAGGGAGAACTAGCCAGTTGGATACAAAACTGGCTCAAAGGCTCAAAGAACTGGCTCAGTGCTACAGCGGGCACACAGAGAGGGGAGCTGGAAGGTAAGCGGAGACCAGTTTAAATTAACGTTTTTCTTTTCACAGTCTGTGGTTTTTTGTCAACTAGGAGCGGGAACCCGGAAGTCGTCAACAGAGGCTTCTGGGAAGGTAAGAAGTTTGAGTGGAGAAGGAACCCAAGACACTACACGTGTAGTGTCTCCCACCTTCCCTCCTCCTCTAACCTAAAAAAAAGGACTCAGTCGGCTGAACAGGTAAGCTACTTAGTGTTCTTGTTTTGGAGACTAAGTGTAGAGTTATGGCAGCGCAGGCAGTGGAATGTTCCTCCTGCAGGATGTTTGAGGTAGGGGTGACCACCGATGCTCCTGCCGACTTCAACTGCAGGAAGTGCAGCCAGCTCCAGCTCCTCACAGACCACATTAGGGAACTGGAGCTGGAGTTGGATGAAATGAGGATTATTCGAGAGGCTGAGAGGGTGATAGATAGAAGCTACAGGGACATAGTTACGCCAGAGAACAGAGGTAGCTAGGTAACAGTTAGAGGTGGGAAGGGGAGGAAGCAGGCAGTGCAGGGATCCCCTGTGGTTGTTCCCCTCAACAATAAGTACACCACTTTGGATACTGTTGGGGGGGACAGCCTAGCAGGGGTAAGCTGCAGTGACCGGGTCTCTGGCACGAGGTCCGGTTCTGAGGCCAGAAGGGAAAGGGGAGAGGTGGAGAGCGCTAGTTATAGGAGACTCTATAGTTAGAGGGACAGACAGGTGGTTCTGTGGACATGGGCGAGACTCTCCGTTGGTTTGTTGCTTCCCGGGTGCCAGGGTCCGAGACGTCTCGGACCATGTCTTCAGAATCCTTAAGGGGGAGGGTGTGCAGCCAGAAGTTGTGGTGCACATTGACACCAACGACATAGGTAGGAAGAGAGGTGGGGAGGTCATTCAGGAGATCAGGGAGTTAGGCTGGAAGCTAAAAGCTAGGACGGACAGAGTCGTCATCTCTGGGTTGTTGCCGGTGCCACGTGACAGTGAGGCAAGGAATAGGGAGAGAGTGCAGTTGAACACGTGGCTGCAAGGATGGTGTAGGAGGGAGGGTTTTAGGTATTTGGACAATTGGACTGCATTCTGGGGAAGGTGGGACCTGTACAAGCAGGACGGGTTGCACCTGAACCAGAAGGACACCAATATCCTGGGGGGTTTAAACTAATTTGGCAGGGGGATGGGATCCAGACTTGTAGTCCAGCAAGTAGGTTAGCTGTTTTTCAGGATGTCCAAGAATGTAGGGAGGCTGTGGAGAAGGTAGCACTGACAGGGAATACTTGCGGACATAGAGATGGGTTCAAGTGTGTATACTTCAACGCAAGGAGTATCAGAAATAAGGTGGGTGAACTTAAGGCGTGGATTGGGACTTGGGACTACGATGTTGTGGCCATCACAGAAACGTGGATAGAAGAGGGACAGGAATGGTTGTTGGAGGTTCCTGGTTACAGATGTTTCAGTAAGATTAGGGGGGGGTGGTAAAAAAGGAGGGTGGGTGGCGTTGTTAATTAGAAATGGTATGACTGCTGCAGAAAGGCAGTTCGAGGGGGATCTGCCTTTGGAGGTAGTATGGGCTGAAGTCAGAAATAGGAAAGGAGCAGTCACCTCGTTGGGTGTTTACTATAGGCCCTCCAATAGCAGCAGAGATTTGGAGAAACAGATTGGGAAACAGATTTTGGAAAGGTGCAGAAGCCACAGGGTAGTAGTCATGGGTGATTTCAACTTGCCACATATTGACTGGAAGCTCTTTAGATCAAGTAGATCGGACAGGGCGGTGTTTGTGCAGTGTGTCCAGGAAGCTTTTCTAACTCAGTATGTAGATTGTCCAACCAGAGGGGAGGCCATATTGAATTTGGTACTTGGTAACGAACCGGGACAGGTGATGGGCTTATTAGTGGGTGAGCATTTTGGTGATGGTGACTACAATTCTGTGACTTTCAACTTGGTTATGGAGAAAGATAGGTGTGTGCAACAGGGCAGGTTTTACAATTAGGGGAAGGGTAAATACGATGCTGCAAGACAGGATCTGAGGAGCCTAAATTGGGAGCACAGGCTGTCAGGGAAGGATGTTGTTGAAATGTGGAACTTTTTCAAGGAACAGATACGCGTGTCCTTGATATGTATGTACCTGTCGGCCAGGAAAGAGAGGGTCGTGTGAGGGAACATTGGTTGACGAGGGAGGTTGAATGTCTTGTAAGGAGGAAGAAGGAGGCTTACATAAGGTTGAGGAAACAAGGTTCAGACAGAGTGTTGGAGCATTGAACCAAGCTAACCAGGATAGCCAGGAGGGAGCTGAAGAAAGGGATTAGGAGAGCTAAGAGAGGGCATGAAAAATCTTTGGCAGGTAGGATCAAGGATCAAGGCCTTTTATGCGTATGTGAGAAATATGAGAATGACGAGAACGAGGATAGGTCTGATCAAGGACAGTAGTAGGAGACTGTGTATTGAGTCGGAAGAGATAGGAGAGGTCTTGAATGAGTACTTTTCTTCAGTATTTACAAAGGAGAGGGACCGTATTGTTGAAGAAGAGAGTATGAAACGGACTGGTAAGCTGGAGGAGATACTTGTTAGGAAGGAAGATGTGTTGGGCATTTTGAAAAACTTGAGGATAAGTTAAAAACAAGTCCCCTGGGCCTGACGGGAAATATCCTAGGATTATGTGGGAAGCAAGAGAGGAAATTGCAGAGCCGTTGGCAATGATCTTTTCGTCTTCACTGTCAACGGGGGTGGTACCAGGGGACTGGAGAGTGGCGAATGTTGTGCCCTGTTCAAAAAAGGGAATAGGGATAACCCCGGGAATTACAGGCCAGTTAGTCTTACTTCGGTGGTAGGCAAAGTAATGGAAATGGTACTGAGGGATAGGATTTATGAGTATCTGGAAAGACACTGCTTGCTTAGGGACAGCCAGCACGGATTTGTGAGGGGTAGGTCTTGCCTTACAAGTCTTATTGAATTCTTTGAGGATGTGACCAAGCATGTGGATGAGGGTAGAGCAGTGGATGTAGTGTACATGGATTTTAGTAAGTCATTTGATAAGGTTCCCCATGGTAGGCTTATGCAGAAAGTCAGGAGGCATGGGATAGTGGGAAGTTTGGCCAGTTGGATAGAGAACTGGCTAACCGGTCGAAGTCAGAGAGTGGTGGTAGATGGTAAATATTCAGCCTGGAGCCCAGTTACAAGTGGAGTTCCGCAGGGATCAGTTCTGGGTCCTCTGCTGTTTGTAATTTTTATTAATGACTTAGAAGAGGGAGTCGAAGGGTGGGTCAGTAAATTTGCGGACAATACGATACGATACGAAGATTGGTGGAGTTGTGGATAGTGAGGAGGGCTGTTGTCAGCTGCAAAGGGACTTAGATATGATGCAGAGCTGGGCTGAGGAGTGGCAGATGGAGTTCAACCCTGTCAAGTGTGAGGTTGTCCATTTTGGAAGAGCAAATAAGAATGCGGAATACAGGGTTAATGGTAGGGTTCTTAGTAAGGTGGAGGAGCAGAGGGATCTTGGGGTCTGTGTTCATAGATCTTTGAAAGTTGCCACTCAGGTGGATAGAGCATGTAAGAAGGCCTATGGTGTATTAGAGTTCATTAGCAGAGGGATTGAATTCAAGAGTGTGAGGTGATGTTGCAGCTGTATAGGATCTTGGTAAGGCCATATTTGGAGTACTGTGTGCAGTTCTGGTTGCCTCATTTTAGGAAAGATGTGGAAGCTTTGGAGGGGGTGCAGAGGAGATTTACCAGGATGTTGCCTGGAATGGAGAATAGGTCGTACGAGGATAGGTTGAGAGTGCTAGGCCTTTTCTCATTGGAACGGCGAAGGATGAGGGGTGACTTGATAGAGGTTTATAAGATGATCAGGGGAATAGATAGAGTAGACAGTCAGAAACTTTTTTCCCGGGTATAACAGAGTGTTACAAGGGGACATAAATTTAAGGTGAAGGGTGGAGGTATAGGGGGGATGTCAGGGGTGGGTTCTTTACCCAGAGAGTGGTGGGGGCATGGAATGCGCTGCCTGTGGGAGTGGCAGAGTCAGAATCATTGGTGACCTTTAAGCAGCAATTGGATAGGTACATGGATGGGTGATTAAGCTAGGACAAATGTTCGGCACAACATCGTGGGCCAAAGGGCCTGTTCTGTGCTGTATTGTTCTATGTTCTATGTTCTAAGGTAGAAGACTGACAGTGGTGGAGGAAGTGAGGACTGCAGATGCTGGAGATCAGAGCTGAAAATGTGTTGCTGGAAAAGCGCAGCAGGTCTTAATGCTGCCCGACCTGTTGCACTTTTCCAGCAACACATTTGACAGTGGTGGAGAGTTGTTTTTCAGACGGGAGGCCTGTGACCAGTGGAGCGCCACAAGGATTGGTGCTGGGCCCACCACTTTTCATCATTCATATAAATGATTTGGATGGAGCTTAAGAGGTATAGTTAGTAATTTTGCAGATGACACCAAAACTGGAGGTGTATTGGACAGTGAAAAGATTACTGCAGATTACTATGGGATCTTGATCAGATGGGCCAATGGGCTGAGGAGGGGCAGATGGATTTTAATTTAGATAAATGTGAGGTGCTGCATTTTGGGAAAGCAAATCTTAGCAGGACTTAATGGTAAGGTCCTAGGGAGGGTTGCTGAACGAAAAGACCTTGGAGTGGAGGTTCATAGCTCCTTGAAAGTGGAGTCACAGGAAGATAGGATAGTGAAGAAGGCATTTGGTATGATTTCTTTTATTGCTCAGATTATTGAGTACAGGAGTTGTAAAGTCATGTTGCGGCTGTACAGGACATTGCTTAGGCCACTTTTAGAATATTGCATGCAATTCTGGTCTCCTTCCTTTCGGAAGGATGTAGTGAAACTTGAAAGGGTTCAGAAAAGATTTACAAGTATGTTGCCAAGATTAGAGGATTTGAACTATAGGGACAGGTTGAACAGGCTGGAGCCGTTTTCCCTGGTGCGTTGGAGGCAGAGGGGTGACCTTATAGAGGTTTATAAAATCATGAGGGACATGGATAGGGTAAATAGATAAAGTCTTTTCCCTGGAGGAGTCCAGAACTAGAGGTCATAGATTTAGGGTGAGAGGGGAAAGATATAAAAGAGACCTAAGGGGCAACTTTTTCACGCAGAGGGTGGAGTGTGTATGGAATGAGCTGCCAGAGGAATTGGTAGCTGTTGGTACAATTGCAACATTTAAAAGGCATCTGAATGGGTATATGAATAGGGATATGGGCCAGGCGCTGGCAAATAGGACTAGATTGAGTTGGGATATCTGTTCGGCATGGACGAATTGGACTGAAGGGTCTGTTTCCATGCTGTACTCCTCTATGACTCTATGACTATATGACTGCAGGAAGGTTGCACTCGGGATATTGGTGCTAATCCTGTCAAAGTTAACAATCCTGTTGAACAATGTAGGATGAACATTGTGATTCCTCTGCCTTTGTCACTCATGTGCCATTGTTTTTGTTTTGTGTGTGTGGATACTCTACTCTTTGCAAGGGCTATTATTTGGCCCTGTGGAATCCCTGGTGTAAGGCTGGAGACATAAAAGCTCAATGTGTGTTTGATGTGCTGGGGAATTTACAGCCCCAATCAGGGATTGCAATACATTTAACCACTGGTTGCTTTAACTTGAAGAGGTCCCATTAACCGATACATAAAGTAGCCTTAATTTGTGACATACCATCAGTGATCAAAATGAACCGAATGTTTGAATAAATGGCTTTTGCCAAAGTTATGTTAGTCATCTTATCTAAGGAAAGACATATTAACATTGGAGTCGGTACAGGGAAGAGTCACTCTGTTAATCATCAGTACTTTCTTATGTGGAGCGGTTGAGTAGTTTGAGATTGTATACATTGGAGTTTAGAAGAATGAGAGAAGACCTTATTGAGATTTAGAAGCCTGCTAGGGGACTTGATCGATGTGGAGATATTGTTTTTCCTTGTGGAATGTTTAGGAGCAGAATGCATAATCTCAGAGTAAGGGTTGCCATTTAAAACAGAGATGAGGAGGACTTTTCTCTCTGAGGGCAGTCAATCTGGGGCAATCTTTACCATCTACGCCGTTGGGTTTGGATCACTAGGTATACTCAAGGCTGAGGTAGACAGAGTTTTAATCAATAACAGAATCAAATTATGCCACCATGGCAAGAAAGTGGAGTTGAGGATGATCAGTTCAGCCATGATTTCTTTGAATGACTGGGCAGAGTCAACAGTTCAATTGGCCCTACTTCTGTTCCTGCACCTTATCGTCTTGTCTTCTTTACAGTATTAATGTTGTGTTCCCTCTTCTGATAAGTTTGATAGTGAAGATACACTTCACTTGACTTTTTTTCGTTTCATGCAGTCCTGTTTTGTAACATCAATCTGAATATGTGTTTCAGTGATTGGTGCCTAATATAAGTTAACTTTGCTGCTTTCATGAATACAGTTCACACTCCTGCAGATCAGTAAGAATGGTAATTGTGTGGTACAAGACTGAAATGTTCATTTCCTGTTTATGAAGATACTAAAACTGTGGTTATCATGCTGAACTCTCATTGATTCTCTGAAGCAGGCATTTTTCAGTTGCTGAACAAAAATCTTTACGTTGACACACGTCCAAAAGTTGCACAGTTAACATTGGAAATTTCTCCAATATAAGCATTAAAAGTACAACAGCCAGGAACCTCACTTCTTCGTATCTGAAGTAAGTCATTTTCATTGAGCTTCCCAGAAAAACATGTCAAAGCTGAGCCAACTGTTAACTCACTGAGGAAAAGAAATAAAATGAATATCAGCGATACGCAGTGTGCTCTGTGGTTATGACTGTCATTTGAAAATTGACTTCATAAAGAGCTTAGATGTCCTTATTAGAGATGGAAACCAGAATTATTCAGAAAGATAATACTGTTACCATTGCAATTATATGATGACCTTCATTGTGTCACGACAAACTGTTTTTGAGGTTTGCAACAGAAATCACACCCTTCAATTGCAGTCTTCTGACTTCAATTCCAATGTAATGCACTTTTTAATTCTACATTTAATTAATAATAAGAGCAATGACCAGAATTCTTTAGACTGCATTAAAATTGCCTACATAGAGCATTGGTTTACACAAGATATTATCAGCAAATGTGACAAATTTATGCCAACATTTCTGTGTGAAAGATTTCTATGTACAAGATCATATCAATGAAGTAAGAAATGTTCAGTGGAAATGTATGCAAATGGATACCAAAGAGCAATGCAGAAGTGTCAATGAGAAAAAGGTGAAAAACATGTTGAAGACAACCAAATCAGTAGGAGGCAGGACAGCAAGAATTATAATGTGGGCAGCAAGACAGTTACAGGAAGAGACTGAGATATACCATTTAGTTTTATTTGTCAATGCACTGCAGAAAAATGTGTATTTTATTCATTATTAACAGCAGCAGCTTTACACAATGTTGTTTAGTGGGTTAAAAATTTATGAACTACAATTTCTTTAAACTACATTAAGATCAAATTTCCAGAATTCAGCTGTAAGATTGTGATGTGCTGATCCCATGTCTCTGGACTGTAATTTCACATGTTCTGGTGTATTTCCTGGCATTAGTCTTGGATGGAGAGTCAATAGATCAATAAAGTATTTTTTCTCAAGCTATGAATACTGTGATATTATCACAGCTAAATGGGAAATGAAGACAGCAGCTGGATAAAGACGAGGAAAAGGAAAGTGAAAGAAAAATGAAATAAAAGCTGAGAAAAAAGGCAAGCAGAGCACAATCATGCCACTTACATGTTTATCCATATAAAATAAACACAACTTGATACTCTGAACATTTTTTGTTTCTTTTTAGCACAAGTCAAGCACAAGACTAAATGTTTTACACCTTGGTCATGTTCACAGCCCACTGTTAGACTGAGGTTATACTTTAATCTCTTTCCATGATCACTATTGTTTGCAGCAAGTCCATTTTGGGAGGAGAAAGCACTTTTGTGTTAATGAAGTTTCAGACTTCAGTTCTGCAGAATATAACTCCATTTTCTACATCATTCTTCAACTCAAAAATATTGTAGAGTCATAAAGTCATAGAGATGTACAGCATGGAAACAAAGCCTTCAATCCAACTCATCCTTGCCGACCAAAAATCCTAAATTAACCTAGTCCCATTTACCAGCACCTGTCCCATATCCCTCCAAACCCTTCCTATTCATGTACCTATCCAAATGCCTCTTAAATGTTGCAATTGTACCAGCCTCCACCACATCCTCTGGCAGCTCATTCCATACATGTACCACCTTCTGTGTGAAAGTCTCTTTTATATCTTTCTCTTCTCACTCTAAACCTATGCCCTCTTGTTCTGGACTCCCCCACCCCAGGGAAAAAACTTTGTCTATTTATCCTATCCATGTTCACCATGATTTTGTAAACCTCTATAAGGTCACCCCTCAGCCTCCGTGCTCCAGGGAAAACAACCCCAGCCTATTCACCTTCTCCCTAAAGTTCAAATCCTCCAATCCTGGCAACATCCTTGTAAATCCTTTCTGAACCCTTTTAAGATTTACATTTACCAGCACTTGTCCCTTATCCCTCCAAACCCTTCCTAATCATGTAACCATCCAGATGACTTTTAAATGCTGTAATTATACTAGCCTCCATCCCTTCCTTGGCAGCTCATTCCACACATGCACCACCCTCTGCATGAAAAAGTTGCCTCTTTAGATCTCTTTTATATCTTTCCCTTCTCACCCTAAACCTAGCCCTTCTAGTTTTGGACTCCCCGACCACAGGGAAAAGAACTTGTCCTCTTAACCCTATCCATGCCCCTCATGCTTTTATAAACCTCTATAAGGTCACCCCTCACCCTCGATGCTCCAGGGAAAACAGCCCCAGCCTGTTTAGCCTCTCCCTATAACTCAAATCCTCCAACCCTGGCAACATCCTTTGAAATCATTTTTCAACCCTAAAGTACCAGATAGTAAATCAGCTGAGGGAATTAAAGATTAATCATTCATTTCCTACAACTACATGATAAATGTTTAGCAGGGAAATATTATCAGGAAAGCAAATAACTAAATGTTGACAATGAAACTAGTATTGCATAATTCACATCAATGCAGGTAATAGGAATTCAAACTAAATCTTAATCATCAGATTTAACTTGTGCTGAAGGCGGATGTGTGAAGTGAATGTTGTAGTTGCTCCCAGCTCACCAAAGTGGTCTCTCAAGTCTTAAAGAAGCTCAGCTCCCACGTGAATCCAATCTTAATAATGTCATGCCAGTGGCTAGGAGCCGGGTGGTCACAGCAGGAAGCCATAGCTAAGGATTTGCAGGAACACTGATGTACTAAGTGAAGGGTGGGTAGGTCACCACATGTGGGGATTACAGAAACTGCAATCCAAGTGCTCTTCCTGCACACTTAGTCCATAATGAAATATTTTCAAAAATATAAATAAATCGTGTTCTCAGCCCTCTGTGGGGCTTCAGTGAGAATTGAGTGCTCCTGTTCACTTTTAAAATGTCAGTGACTGGAATCATATATTCCCATCCCAACCTTTGATTGTCAGTGAGGCCTCTGCCTGCCCAAATCATGCCCGTTAGATGGTGACAGCTAGGCACAACGATAATAAGATGAGATAATGTTATGTTTTATTGGCCAAATGTCAGTTTCAGGGAATTTCAACATGATTTTACTCAACAATGACCAGGAAGATCTCTTGTAACATCTTACTAAACTTGCCTTATTAACTACTTAGCCGGCCGCTATGGCAACACTCTGTTCAGATTCTAATTCTATTCTACATTCACTTGAGGTCCCGATGAATGGGGTAGTACAGAAGCTAAACTGGGCTGGCACTCTCACTGTTGCCTGCACAATCCCTCAGTTACTGTCACCCAGCACAAACCCCATCAGCATGAACCCTGCACGCTCTTTAGACAACCTACACTCTCACCAAATGCACCAAGAGTAAGGGTAGTACCCCTCTCCCTCTAGCTCATCTCTCTTGATACCTGTCTCTCTATCTCTTTTTCCAGGATGAAAACAGCCCAGAATAGGACAGAAGGAATCAAAGCATGTGCTTGACATTTGCCCCTGACCCCATGAAAGGAGAGGGTACTGACTCTGACCACCTCAAGGGCTGACTGGCATGGTGGAGCCCCTGGATTGGTGTTGGAGTGTGCCTTTAAATGAAGGCCATCCCATTTGACTTGACTGAGGACTGCTAACAGGAGAAAGTGAGGACTGCAGATGCTGGAGATCAGAGCTGAAAGCATGGTGCTGGAAAAGCACAGCCAATCAGGCAACATCCGAGGAGCAGGAGAATCGACATTTCAGGCAAAAGCCCTTCATCAGGACTGCTAATAACCATGATGAGCCTCCTGGCTTTGTGTCTGTGCAAGGCAATATACCACTACTGTGAGCAGTGCTCTGCTGAAGGGCAAGGCAAGGCAGGGCAGGGATGCTGTGAGCATCCAGGTAGGTTGGAAGTTAATGAGCACTAACAGAGCAAGTGAACAGGCTGGAGATGCAGTATGTTCCCCTGAGCACACTGTGTTATGATTTTCCTGTTCCTCAGATGCTGCCTGAACTGCTGTGCTTTTCCAGCATCACTCTAATCTAGACGATGGTAGTTCTGTTTGTCCTCCAATGCAGAAGCTGTAAGTACATCAGAGATATACCATGAGGATTCATTGGGGTTGGCACATATTGAGTGCCAATGACCACGAATGCGGGGTGCATGTGACCAGTGCTCATAGAGCATGCCCTGAGATGTTCAGCACCACCCTCATGACCTGTCCTACCTGTCCATCTTCCTTCCCACCTATCCGCTTCACCTTCCCCTACGACCTATCACCATTATCCCCACCACCGTCTACCTATCGCACTCACAACAACCTTCCCCCTAGTCCCACCCCCCTTCCATTTATCTCTCCAGCCCCTCGGCTCACAGCCTCATTCCCGATGAAGGGCTTTTGCCTGAAACATCGATCCTCCTGATCCTCGGATGCTGCCTGAACAGCTGTGCTTTTCCAGCACCACTCTCTCAACTCTAATCTCCGGCATGTGCAGTCCTCACTTTCTCCTGAGATGTTTGTGTCTGGTGTCCAATATGGAGGGCCTTTGGATCAAACAGTGAACTGAAGTCACCAGCTACCTGCATGGGCTTTCATGTTGAGAATTCAATGGCATCTAGTTTGCACAGACAAGGTAATAGAATTGGAACTGCATATTAATTAGAGTTAGATGGGTAATTATCTATTCAATAACATGCAATAATCCCCTTTAATCCGCTGCTGCCTCATGTGAATCTTGCCTTGATTCCCAGAACAAAAGAGTGCAGTGCACTGCTCCAGATATTGAGATAGGCCTAGCTGCAGTCCTCATGTGGTTCTGCCACATTTCTCACCATAGTTCACACCATACTGACCCCTATAAAACTCTGTGCAATGTCAATAAATGAATACCTCACTGTTAGAATTTTAACTCCAAATTTTCCCTGTCAATCTTTCACACAGCTGTTCAAAACTGGGGCTAAGGCTTTGATGATTGTTCTAGTCTTTGGAGTTACAATTCACACAACACCAGGTTACAGTCCAACAGGTTTATTTGGAAGCACAAGCTTTCGGAGCGCTACTCCTTTATCAGGTTGTTGTGGAGTATAAAATTTAAGACACAGAATTTATAGCAAAAGTTTAGAGTGTGATGTAACTGAAAATATATATATTGAAAAAGACCTGGATTGTTTGTTAAGTATTTCATCATTTAGAATGAACATTTTGGTTTCAGTTCTTTCATATGTAAATCGCGGAACTTTTTAAAAGTTATACTCTCAAGTGAACTTTAACAATTGGTGTCATGTCGGCCCAGATAATGCATTGAAGGTGTGAGTTGTCCTGTGTGAGACTGTCTGTGCCACAATGTTCAGACTGATTCTAATCTAAAAAAATGGATTTACAGCATCTTACATGGATTCATGCAGTTTTTGAGCAAAGTAAAATATAATTCTGCAAGTACAAATTCACCCCACAAACATATATGTGTGCATGTGGGTGTGGGTGTCTGTGTGTGTGTCAGGGGTGGGGGAAGTTTATGAGTATCTGTGAGAGGGTATGCGTATGTGTGTGAGTGTGAATGTAAAGGGGTGCGTCTGTGAGAGAGTACACGTGTGAGTGTGGGAGTGTATATGTGTGCCTGTGTGTGTATAGTGCAATGGGGTCACCTGTAGTGTGACATGAACCCTAGGTCCCATTTGAGGCCATCTCCTCATGGATATCGAGCTTGGCTATCAGCCTCTGCTCGGCAATTTTTCGTTGTTGTCTGTCCCAAAGGTCACCCGAAGGTCCGAGATCGAATATCCTGGACCGATGAAATGCTCAAATCATTGACCGCCAGTTCCGGTGTGCCACAACAAGAAACCCATAACGACCTCCTCAGGAGACAGGTCCGGGCAACAACCGACAGGGTACCCTTCATTGTCCAGTACTTATCGGGTTACTGAGAAACTACGCCATGTCCTTCGCAGCCTGCAACACAATATCAATGAGGATGAGGCCTTGCCAAGACCTTCCCCACACTCCACTGCTCACCTTTAAACAACCACCAAACCTCAAACAGATCATTGTTCGTAGCAAACTGCCTGGCTCTCAGGAAAACACCATACAACCCTGTCACGGTAGATGCTGCAAGATGTGTCAGAGCGTGGACATGGATACCACCATTACATGTGGGGGGTCCCTTCAACCATATACATGCCAGGTACTCATGTGACTCAGTCAATTTGTCTCCCTCATAAGCTGCAGGCAAGGATGCCCTGAGGCATGGTACATTGGGGAAACCGAGCAGAGGCTATGACAACAGATGGACACCACACAACAATCAACAGACAGGAGGGTTCCCTCCCAGTCGGAGAACACTTCAGCAGTCCAGGACATTTGACCTCGGATCTTCGGTTGACCATCCTCCAAGGCGGACTTTGGGACAGACAACAACGAAAATTGGGCGAGCAGAGGCTGATAGCCAAGTTCAGTACCCATGGGGATGGTCTCAACTGGGACCTTGGGTTCATGTCACACTACAGGTGACCCCATTGCACTATACACATGCACACACACACGCACGCACACAAGCACATGCACACACACACGCATGCACACACGCACACGTGCACACACACATATACACATACACATATATGTTTGTGGGGTGAATTTGTACTTACAGAATTACATTTTACTTTGCTCAAAAACTGCATGAATCCATGTAAGATTCTGTAAATCTGTTTTTTCAGATTAGAATCAGTCTGACCATTGTGGCACAGACAGTCTCACACAGGGCACCTCACACCTTAAATGCATTATTTGGGCCGACATGATACCAATTGTTAAAGTTCACTTGAGAATGCAACTTTTAGAAGTTTTGTGATTTACATATGAAAGAACTGAAACCAACATGTTCATTCTAAAAGATGAGAGACTTAACAAACAATCCAAGTCTTTTTCAATATATAATTTCAGTTACATCACACTGTAAACCTTTGCTATAAATTCTGTGTTTTACAAACTTATTCTCCACAACCACCTGATGAAGGAGTAGTGCTCTGAAAGCTAGTGCTTCCAATAAACCTGTTGGACTGTAACTTGGTGTTGTGTGATTTTTATCTTTGTACACCCCCGTCCAACACTGGCATCTCCAAATCATGACTAATCTTTGGAGTTTTAGTCCTGGGACTTACTTTGGAACTTTCTAATAAATCTCAAGCATTCTGATTTCACTTTGAATCACGGAATCAGTGTTGCTTGATTTTTAATTGATTACAGTCATATGGTGCAGAAATCAAGGCTCACATGATTGAATCAAACACTGTGACCAAATACTTAACTACACCAGCAACCATCCCAACACACACAAACGAAGCTGTATCAGAACACTATTCTAACGAGCCACCTCACACTGCAGCACAGACGAACTTCGGAAAACAGAGGAGAACCACCTATACAATGTATTCAAGAAGAACGGATACTCAAAAAATACTGTGCGCAGATTCCTCAAGAACAAACGACGACAAGCAGACCAAACACAGCCAGAAACCCTAACCACCTTACCATGCATCAAAGAAGTTTCAGAAATGACAGCCAGACTACTAAGACCCCTTGAAATCCTAGTAGCACACAAACCCACCAACACTCTCAAACAAAAACTAACAAACTTAAAAGACCCAGTACAATCCATGGACAAAACCAACATCATCTACAAAATTCCATGCAAGGACTGCCACAAACACTACGTAGGACAAACAGGAAGAAAGTTAGCCACCAGGATACACGAACACCAGCTAGCCACAAAAAGACACGACCCTCTCTCCCTCATAGCCCTGTGCACGGAGGCAAAAAACCACCATTTCGACTGGGACAACACATCTATCCTGGGACAGGCTAAGCAAAGACATGCCAGAGAATTCCAAGAGGCCTGGCACTCCAAACACAACGCCATAAACAAACACATAGATCTAGATACCATCTATCAACCCCTCAGAAAATGAACAGGAAATTACATCACCACAAACCCCATGAACCCCATCCAGGATGAACATATAAATAGAAAGCAGGAGACAACAGCTTCGCTTCACTTGGAGCTCGCCATTGATGATGTTACCTAGCCAGGTAATGAAACGTCTGGATATCAAACCTACAGCTCAGCGAGCAAACCTACACCCTAAATTGAATGAATCATTAAACCTATCATAAAGCATTAGATTCAACTGATCAATATTCCACATGAGGTAGATTCATCAAAATATGTAGTGGTGGCAGATGCCACTTTAGAAAGCAGTAGGAATGTGCTTTCTTCATATTATAAGTAGTTAAGTAGGCTAGTGTCAGTGCCTAATGATAGGTCTGATCTGAACTAGCTACCTTGCCCATCACCATCTGCTTTAAAAAGGGTTTGGAAGAAAGTGCAGCAGTAAGCAGTCATAATTACCTCTTCCTGTGAGATTCCCAGTGTCTGCATCTCTTTAAGCCAATATCACGACCCTGGCGAGATGCTAAGGGGTTAAGAGCTATTCTCAGAGGAGATGGTTTCTAATACCTGCTGAAAGATGTGTTGCTGGAAAAGCGCAGCAGGTCAGGCAGCATCCAAGAAGCAGGAGAATCGACATTTCGGGCATAAGCCCTTCTTCAGGAATGAGGAGGGTTTGCCAAGCAGGCTAAGATAAAAGGTAGGGAGGAGAGACTTGGGGGAGGGGCATTGGGGATGCGATAGGTGGAAGGAGGTTAAGGTGAGGGTGATAGGCCGGAGAGGGGGTGGGGGCGGAGAGGTCGGGAAGAAGATTGCAGGTCAAGAGGGCGGTGCTGAGTCTGAGGGTTGGGACTGAGAAAAGGTGAGGGGAGGGGAAATGTGGAAGCTGGAGAAATCTGCATATGACCCTCACCCTATCACCCTCACCTTAACCTCCTTCCACCTATCGCATTCCCAACTCCAGCATCTGCAGTCCTCACTTTCTCCTAGGTTTCTGATACCTGCCTGGCAATGAGACACAGAAGTGGAAGAGGCATTATAATGTGAGCTGTCTCGACGGAAGCCTGCATTGAAGAAAGCATCAGCGTGTTTGAAGAGAAACTCTATTACTTTGGATAATCAGGTGGTACCCTCTAGTAGGAGTCAGTTTGGACTTCCCATCTTGTGAATGGCTGTTGCTCACTCCCCAACATTTCTATTCAGAGACTTAAAAGCCAATGAAGAGGAAGGACTGAAGAGAAAGAAGATATAGGGGGCTAGAAGAGGTAGGGGAATGAAGAGGGGAGTGCTGAACTTTTTAGTACCACAAATTTCTAAGCCTTGACAGCATAAGTGCTGCACGGTCTCTTCTGATCACTGCATATGGCTCCATGATGGAATATCTAACAAACAGGATCTTGTCCACCTCTGAGTCTCTTTCCTTGTGTATGTCACCCGAGTACCAGCACCTCCACCATGCAGAGCATGATTGTGTTTGCCCTTCATCCTCCACTTGCACCTTCTGACTGTGCCTCACTCTCTTCCTCATACCCAGACAGTGGTCCCTACCCTAACCTAATCTAGATTACATTCCCACTGAGAACAGTGTGTCAGTGGTGCTGGCTAGTGTGGAGGTAAGATGGAACACTGCAGGCTGTGTGCAGTCTCTGCCTATTGAAGGCAGCAATGATGTCCACATGTTATTCCTCTGCATGAGTCCAAGCTGCTGGTCCTGTCAAAGAGAAGAAGGTGTTGATGAGAATCCAGCAGATACATCTGCATAACCAAGTCCATGATTGACAGCAATCAGGTCAACACAAGCCATGGGCAGGAACTTCCTTCAAACCCTTCATTTGGGCATACAGCTATGACTAGAGCCTGCTCTGCTTTGCTCCAAGCCTTGCCAATACCAAGTTTTGGGTGTCATCATGGTAATCCAATGACCTTCTGCTCTGGCTAATATTTATCCCTCAACTGACATCATTGTTGCAGATAAACCTGGTTGTTACCACATTGTCATTTATGAAAGCTTGCTATGTGACAATGGGATACCAAATGCCCAACATCACAACTTTGATTGCACTTCAAAGGTACTTCATTGGTTGCAGAGTGCTTTGGGACATACTGGTTTATGAAAGGCACTATATCAATGCAAAATGCATTGAGTGGCATAGTGGTTCAGTGGTTAGCCTCACAGCTCCAGGGACTTGGGTTCAACACCACCCTTGGGTGATGAGTGAAGTTTGCACATTCTCCCTGTGTCTGCATGGGTTTTCTCCAGGTACTCCGGTATCCTCCTGCTGTCCAAAGATATGCAGGTTAGGTGGATCGGCATGCTACATTGCCCACAGTGCCCAGGGATATGTAGGTTAAGTGGATCATTCACAGGAAATGCAGGATTACAGGGAATAAAGTAGAGGGGGATGGGTCTGGCTGGGGTGCTATGCAGATGGTCAGTGTGGACTCAATGAGCTGAGTGGCCTTCTGCATTACAGGAATTCTAATGGTTCTATAAAACTTAATAGGGAAAAGTGATCTGCTATTCCCCAAGGTGTATACTCTATCCACTAGTGTTTAACATGAAAAATACATGCATCGGTAGGCCCAACTCTGGAATTATTCCTGAAGACATCTAGAGCCTCCAGGAGTAAATGGGGCAGTGTGGCAAGGTGGCCGCAATTTGTGAGGTCAATCAGCAACTCACAATTTTTTCAACTTCCTGAATATTTTCATTTGTCCTGATGGGAGTGGGAACGAGGTGAATCAGGAGATCTTGTTGCAATATTTGTACAACTGGTCTATAGAGGTTTTAAAGATACCACAACAGTACAGAGAATGTCTCTGTCAAAAGCTTCTATTTCAAATAAAAGCCTTCAAGCACAGGTTTTTCTTGCAATGTGTATTACTAATGGCAGGGAACAGTGAATATATTATTGCAACGAAAAAACAAAGTAGGAACAGATCAGATGAATCACAAGAAAAACTTAATATCCAAATGCAACCTCCTGTAGTACAGAATCTATTGACCTTTGATTTGATGTTTAATAATGGCTCATCACATTGTTATAAACATTGTAAATCTCAAATGGGCGAGTTCACTTATCTCATCCTTTGGACTCCATAATCGATTCATTTAAAGACAAAGGAAAGATTGGAAAACCACATTTTAAAGTTCTTCAGTTATAGCAATCATTTTACATCTCTATCACAAGGAACCTCATAAAGTCATGTATTTTCCAGGGGTTTTATCAAACAACAGAATGCAAGACACATTAAACTGTGGTTATTTAGGGAATTGAAACAAAACTGATCAGTCATACTTGCACACACATTGCTTGGAAGAAAGCAGCATGGTTTTGGTGGGTGAATATTGTCTGGTGCATTTGTTTAAGGAATAAAGCAACTGGCCACTCTACCAAGTGCATGGAAGTTTTACAAGTAGTGAATTAATTCTACACTGGGTAACATGCCAGAAAATGCTATTTCTCAGAACTCTCTGATCATTCATACTTGGAGCCAGTCCAGTCTTCACAATGAGCACTATTTGGAGCAGGCTAAACATTAAGATCAGAAATGTAAATCTAGGTCATTTGCGTGGAGTGAAGCTTGTCATAAACAGGAAGCACTGCACTGCTAAGAGATGCTGCTCATGAAATTTTGTACGAGATCAAATTATATTTTTTAAACATTTTTCTACTGCAGTGATTAATACAACCTAATTAGGAAATATTATTGCATTTTGTAATTAACATTGAGAGAAAGAACAATAATTACATACCAGTAACTAATTGTTATCAAAATACTTACAGAGTATTTATTTTGGTATTAAATTATAGTTTTCCGTGAAGGGAGAGGGAGAAGGAGAACAACGAACATCATTATTTGATGATTTACATCAATTAGACTAACAAGTTCACTTTTATCAAACCACAGAGTTGGGATTAAAAAAAAAACAAGTGTTAATGTGAACTATTGCAATATTAGGTCTGGAGGAAGTGAAGACTATCTGTGAGTCACAGGCACTGTAACCTCCCCTAAGTGTGAAAAAACGCACATCTCTCGCAGGAACTAAACCTTCCCTTTTCATGAAAAGAACTCAAGCATCATCACTTCCAACCCTCCCCCAGTTTAAGCCTTGGAGCAAAAAGTATGATTTAGATTATATCCAGATACTTTGTCAAGTTGCCATGTTCTTGCAGCCTAATGAAGGAGCAACGCTCCGAAAGCTATTGCTTCCAAATAAACCTATTGGACTCTAACTGGTGTTGTGTAATTTTTAACTTTGTTCTTGCAGTTTCATTTGGGTTAACCTGTACAAGGCCATGTTGTTTCTTAAAACAAATATTTATTGTAGACATCAGTACTTTTATATGGCTGTAACACATTTCAATTCAAATCAATTTAAACAAAGAATCCCCTGAAAGGTTCAATCAAGCCTATTTCCTTTCTTCATCTTTGTTCCTGTTTCTGACTAAATTGCTAATACAACGTAGCTAATTAACACTGGTTATCATTTCCAGATCCAGCCCAGAGTAGATAGAATGAGGACTTTTTGAATAGAGGAAGGAAGAAGAATAAACTTAACCAGCTAAGCACGGAAACAGAAGAACCTCTTCTCATAGATGGCTGCTTCCAAGCACATGGGACTAACATGTATAAATTCCTGAGGAAGATGACTAAGCAAAGGTGAAACTTCTAAAGAACAGTTCTAGTAAACTGGAGAAGAAAATCTAAAGATGATAATATTAAATTCTATGATTTTGACATTAGATTCCTCTTGAGTTAATTTGAGTGACCATTACTGCGAAATCTTTAGTTCCCAGAATTTTCCTGTTTTCTTTGAATCACACCTTCCGTTTCTTATATTGGAATATTCCATCCTTAGCTGAAAATGTGTTGCTGGAAAAGCGCAGCAGGTCAGGCAGCATCCAAGGAGCAGAAGAATCGACGTTTCGGGCATGAGCCCTTCTTCAGCTCTGATCTCCAGCATCTGCAGTCCTCACTTTCTCCTCGAAGATATTCCATCCTTAACCCGTCTCCAACATTTGCCTTCACCTCTTAAAGTTCTCCCTAAAACCGAAGTCCTTGATTAAACATTTAGACTTCAGTTCTATTAGTTTCTTATTATGTCCTACATTTCTAGATTAAAGATGACAAGTTGCCAATAATATATATGGTGGTCAACCATTATATTCCACATTTATAGAATACCAACATAAAGCAATCGGATGGTCATATCAAGCTACTGCTGTATTTTTAAAAATATGTTTTGTATCTGATGAACGCACATCCATTTAGTTTAACCAACTGTGCCAACCCTGGCAACGATAGTGCACCGATTCCCACAAGGCTGCTTGAATGATCCTGAAACAATCAAATCGAAAATCATAGAAGCAAAGAGTTTGATGATCAAAGGTGGGAGAAGGTTAGTCTGGAACATACATACTGGTATAGGCCAGTTCAGTTAAATGGTCTACTTCTGTGCTGTTAATAATTCATAAAACAATGTAACATACTTAACCAGCCAAGTCTGCATTGCATGAGAACTGATTGAATAATTATTCATCTGAAATTATTCTAGAATAAAGACACATACCAGTTAGACTAGTGACTCAGTCTTATTTAATATGTGCATACATTTTCTGAAGAATGAACTGAATTGGTGATTACATTTTTTTTTCTTTTTAATATAATCACTCTCTTCAGGTGTATTTTCAACACTTCCTATTTTTATTCTTGGCTCACAACATTCATGTTGTAAATTTGACTAAACTTCTCAGCCTCACTATCTCCTTCTCCTTTTGAGATGCTCCCTGAAATTTATCTTTTTTACCAAATGCTTCGTCACCTGTCCCAATTGTCTCCTGATCTATTTGGTTTCAAACTTTGTTTAGATAACATTCCTGTGAACTCTCTTGACACTTTTTCTCGATGTTATAAGTGCTATATAAATACAAGTTCTTAAAAATTCTGACTTTTTAAAAACATTTTTAAAAACACATTTAGAATTCAGAAAGAGTGCATTAGATTTGGATCAAGTGAGTACATTCTCTTTTGCTTTGCAACTTGAGACTCCAACACATTAAGGAGGACATTTGAGACAATAACCTTTTCTGCCATACAGATGTGCAGTCCACTTATTCCTGAACTGTCACTCATCACAGTTCTGGAAGTTACAATAGGGGAAAAGGTAATTCAACCTGACGAGTTCATTTTGCTGTTTATCTTCATGTGGCCACATGATTGTAGTTACAATTAAACATACTATTTCCATATCCCTTTATTCCTTATACAATCATCCACCTATTTAAATAGACCTAGTTATATTTTAACTAATAATCTTGTTAGTGAACTCCAT
Source organism: Chiloscyllium punctatum (assembly GCF_047496795.1). Lineage (NCBI taxonomy): Eukaryota > Metazoa > Chordata > Chondrichthyes > Orectolobiformes > Hemiscylliidae > Chiloscyllium > Chiloscyllium punctatum. The sequence continues at coordinate 30,514,425 of NC_092753.1, forward strand.
GCCCTCAGAACTTTTTGTGTCGAAAACATATCTCTTCCAGCTGGTTGTGTATTTGTAACTCATCACTTTGCACCCATAACATTTGGAAAGATTAGATTAGATTACTTACTGTGTGGAAACAGGCCCTTCGGCCTAACAAGTCCACATTGACCCGCCGAAGCGCAACCGACCCAGACCCATTCCCTTGCATTTACCCCTTCACCTAACACTATGGGCAATTTAGCATGGCCAATTCACCTAACCTGCACATTTTTGGACTGTGGGAGGAAACCGGATCACCCAATGGAAATCCACGTAGACACGGGGAGAATGTGCAAACCCCACACAGACAGTTGCCTGAGGTGGGAATTGACCTGGGTCTCTGGCACTGTGAGGCAGCAGTGCTAACCACTGTGCCACCATACCGCCTAGTGGAATCTGCTGTCTTCCCTGTATCAGCCTTCTCATAAGTTTAACTACTATTCCATTATCTCCAGGCATGTCATGCCGAAAAGTCACTGGGGAACTGCACCATTGTATTTGTTGTACTGTTTTCTCAGAAGAATGCTTTATTACAATTGTGTCCTGGATAATTGGGCCATGCACACAAAAGCCAGATCTGAATGAGTATGTGATAAACTGGTTAACCACTGCCTGGGCCTTTGTAGAGCTGGTACAGTTGGTCAAGGCATCCTTGAGTTAGGAAGGGAAACATTAGACCATGATCCCACTGCTGATTTTGATCCAATGATTTACCTTGGAAGTGCATGTATGTTAGCATTGGCTGAAGGCAGGATGACAAACACAAATAGCCTCATGTGAGAAAGAACATATAGGTGAAGTTTGAGGGGCTGGGTAGTACACAATGAGTTATTGATAAAATAGCTACAAGCAGTAGATATTAAGCAATTGCCATTCCTCAATCAGATCTAAGCAGAAACAGAGTGAACAAGAACAGCAGCAATATTCTATTCATCAGTAATTATAAAGTACACACTTCTCACATGTGCAGTACCTGTGTCTTGGAACATTTTGTCCTTGGGAAACTAGCCATAATAAAGCAACAATCAACTTTATTATATTAATAATATCTCATATGCGCCTTTATTTTGTTTCTTTCCATAGCAATATTTTACAACTAAGCTTCACAACTAATTGAAATGCCATTTGAAAGGACTAGTTTGAATTAGGTACAGCAAGACAACAATATTTGAACATTTCTGCTCTATGACTCTATGATTTCTCGAGCCTTTTTTTTGAGTATTTTACATTGTACATTGTATGTTTTAATCCAAACTTTAAAATAAAATCATTTTCATGTTATGTAAATCACCAGCGATATCCTTCTCCAATTGCCCTTCAGAAGATGATGATAGGTCTTGCTTTTGAGCCAGTGTCATCCACCTCCCAAGTGCTAATGGTCTACCTTAGAAACTTAAGTCCGTTGATAGTTTAGTAAATATCTCCAGCAAGTACAGCTTAGTCAGTAATCAATGGATTATTCCCTGGTGTGTGGTGAGTTTGCTGATTTCAGCTGAGCTACTGATCTCAAGACTTCAAGGTTGAGAAATGGAGAGTCAGTCATTCCTTTTAACCATTGTTACAACCAGTTCCTGGTGAGGTACACCAATTTGTTATGTTTCCCAATGAACCAGTAGGATATCTCAAATTATTAAAGCTCTGGGAGAAGAGAGGTAAACTGGTTTCCTTCTTTATTCTTCTGCCCCAGCAGTTAGTCACAATAAGGTTCATTTAAAAAGGAACCACTCTCTTTTGGTGACCTTTAGGGCTCAATGAACTTATGTTTTAAAAGGAACTGATTTAACCAGGCTTTCTTGAGTTAATACAGAGTGAACGTTTTGGATACTAAAATGTGAGAAGAAAGACACAATACATAGATTGGAAATATAAGTCCAGAAAAAGAAAGGAGTAAAAGAAAATGGATCAGAATCTGAGTCATTCAAGAAGAGTAGATAGCAGAACAGAATCATAAAGTCATAGAAATGTACAGCATGGAAACAGACTCTTCAGTCCAACTCATCCTTACTGACCAAATATTCTCATCTGTACATCTATAATTTACAACCTCTGACAACTTAAGAAATTCTCTGCACACCTGTTTTTCTTATCAAAGTGGATAACTTCACATTTCTCCACAATATGTTCTATTTATTGTATTACTTTCCATTTGCTAAGCCTGTTCAAATGCCCTGGAGCCATTTTACATTTTCGTCCAACTTTCGATCATCTCCAATTTTAGGATGGTGTACCTTTAAATTGGATATTATGGTGTAGATTTTGATAGTTGTGCAGTTGGTTTTGAGATTCTTGGCTCTACAGATTGACTTTTGTTCTTTTGTCCTGATTCCTTTGGATAGTGGCTGCCTGACTAAACTCAGAGTAAGCCAAACATTTTTTTCCTCTTTTACACGCAATGTAGGGATTTTTAATGAATGTTCTCAAACTGTTATTCTCAGAGGTCACCAGTCCACACACTAGTGGGTCAGGCCACTAACACACACACAAACCATCAGCTATAACTAGTTTCTAACCCTTGCGTTTATCTATTCCTCGTAACACACAAGCACGTCTGTACGAGGTGGCTTCCTGCTGAGAGAGGGCTTGGGTAGGAAGTTTCTGGTTATCACTTCCTATTTGTCTCTTTGAAGTCTCCCTGTTTCTATATTGGTGTGACATTGTATGGGTCCACACAGGACTCTGCCAGACAGTCTTAGAGCTTACATACATAGTTATCATCTGGATGTAGAGATCTCTTTTTAAAAAACAAAAGCTAGAATTAAAAGTTCAATATACACATAAGTATTTCAAAATTCTGTTCTATCATCATGGCACTGTATAACCTCTCCTTGAAAAGGAACCATTAGATTGAGGCATTATCGGGGCATGTTATTAAAGCCCTAAGGTCTGGTGTTGTACTTTAGATCATTGCTTATATCCCCACAACAACGCTTGCTATTTAGATGACATCCTACACATCGACCATCAACTGTGGTGCCTTGCTCCTGAAATGCATCAATGAGGCTATTTTTTCTGTTCTGTTAGATTGTCCTGGCACAATGTGTAATGATGTTGCTAGCCTCACTTACAGTGTGTGCTCCTCACCAACAGATTCCCTCTGCATTTATGGTCACAAACAATTCAACCAATTTTGAGTGAATTCTGGGTGAACTGCATTCCAGTGCCATAGTGTTAAGGGTTTAAATAGAGACAAATTTGTTAAGCATGTATCAGCAAATTTTCTGATTCAGTATGTGGATGTACCTACTAGATAAGGTGCAAAACCTGACCAACTCTTGGGAAATAGGGCAGGGCAGGCGACTGAGGTGTCAGTGGGGGAGCACTTTGGAGCCTGTGACCATAAGTCCATTAGATTTAAAATAGTGATTCAAAAGGGTAGACCAGATCTAAAAGTTGAAGTTCTAAATTGGAGGAAGGCTAATTTTGATGGTATTAGGTAAGAATTTTCAACAGTTAATGGGAGTAGATGTTCGCAGGTAAAGGAACAGCTGGAAAACGGGAAGCCTTCAGAAATGAGATAACGAGAGTCCAGAGACAGTAAAGGAATGGCTGGTAGGTATAGGGAATGTTGGATGACGAAAGAAATTGAGGGCTTGGTTAAGAAAAAGAAAGAAGCATATGGCAGGTAAAGACAGGATAGATCAAGTGAATCTTAGAGTATAAAGGCAGTAGGAGTATACTTAAGAGGGAAATCAGGAGGGTAAAAAGGGGACATGAGATAGTTTTGGCAAATAGGGTTAAGGAAAATCCAAATGGTTTTTACAAATACATTAAGGACAAAAGGATAACTAGGGAGATCAAAGATCAGTAAAGCGGCCTTTGTGTGGTGTCACAGGAAATGGGGCAGATACTAAATGAGTATTTTGCATCAGTGTTTACTGCGGAAAAGGACATGGAAGATATATAGAATGTAGGGAAATAGATAGTGACATCTTTAAAAATGTTCATATTACAGAGGACAAAGTGCTGGATGTTTTGAAATGCATAAATGTAGATAGATCCCCAAGACCTGATCAGGTGTACCCTAGAACTCTGTGGGAAGCTAGGGAAGTGATTGCTGGGCCACTTGCTGAGATAGTTGTATCATCAATAGTCACAGGTGAGGTGCTGGAAGACTGGAGGGTGGCAAACGTGGTGCCACTGTTTATGAAAGGTGGTAAGGACAAGCCAGGGAACTATAGACCAGTGAGCCTGACCTCGGTGGTGGGCAGGTTGTTGGAGGGAATCCTGAGGGACAGGATATGCATGTATTTGGAAAGGCAAGGACTGGAGGACCAGTTCCACCACAGAACACACCAGATGGCCTCCTTCTTTAGAGACTGCAATTTCCCTTCCCATGTGGTTAAAGATGTCCTCCAACACATCTCATCCACATCCCGCACCTCCGCCCTCAGACACCACCCCTCCAACCGTAACAAGGACAGAACACCCTTGGTGCTCACCTTCCACCCTACCAACCTTCGCATAAACCAAATCATCCGCCGACATTTCCACCACCTCCAAACAGACCCCACCACCAGGGATATATTTCCCTCCCCATCCCTTTCCACAAAGACCGTTCCCTCTGTGACTACCATGTCAGGTCCACGCCCCCCCCTATAACCGACCCTCCCCTATAACCCACCCTCCCATCCTGGCACCTTCCCCTGCCACCGGAGGAATTGCAAAACCTGTGCCCACACCTCCTCCCTCACCTCCATCCAAGGCCCTAAAGGAGCCTTCCCCATCCATCAAAGTTTTACCTGCACATCCACCAATATCATTTATTGTATCCGTTGCTCCCGATGTAATCTCCTCTACATTGGGGAGACAGGACGCCTCCTAGCAGAGCACTTTAGGGAACACCTTCGGGACACCCGGACCAATCAACCACACCGCCCTGTGGCCCAACATTTCAAATCCCCCTCCCACTCTGCCAAGGACATGGAGATCCTGGGCCTCCTTCACCGCTGCTCTCTCACCACCAGACGCCTGGAGGAAGAACACCTCATCTTCCACCTCGGAACACTTCAACCCCAGCTCATCAATGTGGACTTCAACAGTTTCCTCATTTCCCCTTCCCCCACCTCACCCCAGCTCCAAACTTCCAGCTCAGCACTGTCCCCATGACTTGTCCTACCTGCCTATCTTCCTTTCCACCTATCCACTCCAGACCCCCACGCCCGACCTAGGAACTTCATCCCCTCCCTCACTCACCTATTGTACTCTATGCTACTTTCTCCCCACCCCCACCCTCCTCTCACTTATCTCTCCACCCTTCAGGCTCTCTGCCTGTATTCCTGATGAAGGGCTTTTGCCCGAAACGTCGTTTTTACTGCTCCTCGGATGCTGCCTGAACTGCTGTGCTCTTCCAGCACCACTCTAATCCAGAATCTGGTTTCCAGCCTCTGCAGTCATTGTTTTTACCTAGTTGATCTTAACCCTACTGCGAATCCTCTTGCAAGGATGCCTGCCTTGAAGAAGTTTTCCTCCTCTCTCTACAAGAATCTCAGGGAGTCCCTCTCCCACTGCAACTCTCAGGTCATTTCCTCTGCCCTGATTAGGGATAGTCAACATGGCTTTGTGTGTGGGAAATCATGTCTCACAAACTTGACTGAGTTTTTTGAAGAAATAACAAAAAGGACTGATGAAGACATAGCGGGAGACATGATCTATATGAATTCTGGATTGGTGCTGCTAGAAAAGCACAGCAGTTCAGGCAGCATCCGAGGAGCAGTAAAATCAACGTTTCAGGCAAAAGCCCTTCATCAGGAATACAGGCAGAGAGCCTGAAGCATGGAGAGATAAGCTAGAGGAGGGTGGGGGTGGGGAAAAAGTAGCATAGATTAGATTACATTACAGTGTGGAAACAGGCCCTTCGGCCCAACAAGTCCACACCGACCCGCCAAAGCGTAACTCACCCATACCCCTACATTTACCCCTTACCTAACACTACGGGCAATTTAGCATGGCCAATTCACCTGGCATGCACATCTTTGGACTGTGGGAGGAAACCAGAGCACCCAGAGGAAACCCACGCAGACACGGGGAGAATGTGCAAATTCCACACAGTCGGTCGCCTAAGGCAGGAATTGAACCCGGGTCTCTGGCGCTATGAGGCTGCAGTGCTAACCACCGTGCCACCGTGCCGTTCAATAGGTGAGTACAGAGTACAATAAGTGAGTGGGGGAGGGGATGAAGATGATAGGTTGGGGGTGGGGGGGGGGGGGGGGTGGAGTGGATAGGTGGAAAGGAAGATAGGCAGGTAGGACAAGTCATGGGGACAGTGCTGAGCTGGAAGTTTGGAACTGCGGTGATGTGGGGAAGGGGAAATGAGGAAACTGTTGAAGTCCACATTGATGGACTTCAGTGAGGCGTTCGACAAGGTTCCCCATGGGAGATTGGTTAGCAAAGTTAGATCTCATGGAATACAGGGAGAACGAGCCATTTGGATACAGAACTGGCTCAAAGGTAGAAGACAGAGGGTGGTGGTGGAGGGTTGTTTTTCAGACTGGAGGCCTGTGACCAGTGGAGTGCCACAAGGATCGGTGCTGGGTCCACTACTTTTCATCATTTATATAAATCGTAAGAGGTATAGTTAGTAAGTTTGCAGATGACACCAAAATTGAAGGTGTAGTCGACAGAGAAGAGGGGATTACAATGGGATCTTGATCAGATGGGCCAATGGGCTGAGAAGTGGCAGATAGAGTTTACTTCAGATAAATGCAAGGTGCTGCATTTTGAGAAAGCAAATCTTAGTAGGACTTGTACACTTAATGGTAAGGTCCTCGGGAGTGTTGCTGAACATAGAGACCTTGGAGTTCAGGTTCATAATTCCTTGGAAGTAGAGTCGCAGGTAGATAGGCGTCTGGTATGCTTTCCTTTAATGGCCCAGTATTGAGTACAGGAGTTGGGAGGTCATATTGCAGCTGTACAGGACATTGATTAAACCACTTTTGCGTGGAAATCTGGTCACCTTCCTATCGGAAGTATGTTGTGAAACTTGAAAAGGTGCAGAAAAGATTTACAAGGATATTGCCAGGGTTGGAGGATTTGAGCTATAGGGAGAGGTTGAATAGGCTGGGGCTGTTTTCCCCTGGAGCTTCAGAGGGTGAGCTTATAGAGGTTTACAAAATCATGAGAGGTATGGTTAGGATAAATAGACAAAGTCTTTTCCCGGGGTAGGGTAGTCCAGAACTTGAGGGCATAGGTTTAGGGTGAGAGGGGCAAGATATAAAAGAGACCTAAGGGACAACCTTTTCATGCAGAGGGTGGTGCGTGTATGGAATGGCCTGCCAGAAGAAGTGGTGGAGGCTGATACAATTGCAACATTTAAAAGGCATCTGGATGGGTATATGAATAGGAAGGGTTTGGAGAGATATGGGGCAGGTGCTGGTAGTTGGAACTAGATTGGGTTGAGGTTTCTGGTCGGCATGGACAGGTTGGACTGAAGGGTTTGTTTCCATGCTGCACACCTCTATGACTCTATGACTTCCCTGATGCCAAGGTTGTAAGTAAACAACTGAATACCTCTGTTCAATATCATGCTAATGTAAACTAATCCCTCATGCAAGAAGTAATGTATAACATGGGTAAACTAAAAATAGGAATGAAGTGCATTAGAATTTGTCAACCACAGAAGATTTTCCAAGATTACTTTAGGTGTATATGTGTTTTATATTGAAGGTTTACTCTTTCCCATTCTAACATTTTTCTGAGAATCTCCAAACCACAGAACTCTCACTTCCTTTGGTCCTTTCCTCCTCCAACATTGTCTGATTTTAAAATCTTATATTAGTATCACTTCATTGTTACTTTCTGATCAGTCCAGCCAAATGAGTTTTTGACCTTAATGATACTAACATGGCTTTCGAACAAGAGAAAACAGTCATTGCTTAGCACTTTAGCTTATGGTAATACAATGACAGAAAAAAGAGGGCATTCTCATAATAAGTTTTCAAACCAATTTTTTTTTTAAATGGCAGATGATATCCTCCTGAGCTGTAAGCCCAGTGCATTTTCACCTACATAATTTTAAGATTATTAATGCTGTTTTTGACAATCTTATTGGATTATTCCATAACAGACAGAGCATGCCAATCAATCCCAGAGAGCCCCTGAGTAACTATATGTGCTTCTCGTTCATATGTAGCTAAATTCCCAACCGACCTGGATATATTAACATGGAATATCTTTCAGAAAGCATATTTTTACATTGAAATTAATTTTGGCTCCTAAATTTTATTGACAGATGGGTATTCTAGAAAGCACAGTTGCCAAGGATGATCTCACTTGGCTCCTTTGAGGAGAAGCTGGAAAATGACCTTTTGTACTAAGCTGGTGGCCCTTTGCTTAAACAGAAAGCTAGATAAATTAACTCCTAGTGAACATGACTTGTTTTCCTTTATTTCTGTTCCTGTCATCTTTACTGTTGTGTTATGGCTTATGATGTAATATTGGCATTTTATTGCCTAACAAAAAATGGGACTGATAATCTACTGGTAGAGGCGATGGGACCAATGTCCTTTAAAATGTTGCTCTGCATGTCCTTTTCTTTTTTTTGTGCTGGCAAGGTCAGTATTTGTGGCTCATCAACTTGATCTAAATGTCTTGCTAGCCATTTCAAAGGGCAATTAAGAATCGACTACATTGCTGTGGATCTGGAGTCATGTATAGGTCCACCTAGTAAGGACAGCAGATTTCCTTCTTTAAAGGACATCAGTGAACCAGATAGGCATTTATGAAAAGCAACAGAGGCCACTATTAGACTAGCTTTCAATTCTAAATTGACTGAAAACAAATTTCACCATCTTCCTGTGCTCTATACAGTATCGTGGGACTTTAGATTGCTAGACTAATGACAGTATTCTTGCACCTCCTCTGACCTGATCTTCCAATATTTCTTGCAAAATGTTCTTTCACCTGGGGTAGAATATCCAATATCAGTAGCACCTAAAAGATCAGAGTCCACAGTTCAACTTTAATAATTCCCAGCACAAGAAAATGGGTCAGGACTTGGTGGACCAAGAGATATGGGAGAAAGCACCATTCCACCAAATCTGCCATCCCTGCCCTCCATAAATGTCAGCTCATCCAAAATTCTGTTGGCCACATTGCATGTTACACGATGTGTGACCCACATGTAAATTCTATGCTCACATGTGCCTCATGCTTTGACTTTAAGCCCTTCAAGCCCTTCTATAATTTGTTTCACTAGGACTTACCTAACCTGATCTTTCAATTCTCTAGTTGCTCCTCTAACTCTTGCTTTCTGACCAACCAAACACCACATTGTTCAACATTGTTAACAGTGCCTTCAGCTGGAATGGCTTTCCTCTCTAAAATTCAATCCTTAAACCTTTCTGTCTTTCCTCTTTCTTTAAGATACTCCTTAAAACCACATTTGTAGTCTTCCCTGCCAATATCTTATTTTGGCTTCTGTTTGATCAGCCTGTGAGATGATTTCTGGCTTTTTTCTATTGTAAAGAACATTACATGAATGCAAGTTATTGCTATTGTTAACAAATATACCACAGTCAAAAGCAAGCTACCAGCTTTGCAAATGGTTTTGCCTTCATTCTTCAAAATATAAGGTCAGACCTCATTTAGAATATTGTGAGCATTTTTGGGTCCCATACCTCAGAAAGGATGTATTGGCCCTGGAGTGGGTCCAGGGTAGGTTTACAAGAATGTTCCCAAGAATAAAAGGCTTAACTTTTGAGGATTCTGTGTCTATACTTGATAGAATTTAGAAGGATGGGAGGGATCTAATTGAAACTTACAGAATACTGAACAGTTTGGACAGAATGGACATTAGGAAGATGTTTCTAATAGCAGGAGAGACTAGATCTTGAGGGGACAGCCTCAGAGTAAAGGGAAGACCCTTTAGAATAGAGCTGAGGAGAAACTGCTTCAGCCAGAGAATGGTGAAACCATGAAATTGATTGCCACAGAAGGGTGTGGAGGCCAGGTCATTGAGTCTATTTTAGACAGAGATAGATTGGTCTCAAAGGTAATGGGGAGAAAGTGGGAGAATGGGATTGAGAAACTTATTAACCATGATTAAATGGTGGAGCAGATTCGATGGGCCAAATGGCCTAATTTCTGATCCTTTGTCTTATTGTCTTATAACTTCCTTTCATTGTCAATTACAGAAGTAGATATCAATGAATAATCTTCCACTTGGCAATGGTTTGCCACTTCCTCATTTCTACCTTGCAAAATTGCATTGAGGCAGTTTGCTTCTGTATACTAGGTATTTCATATATAAAGTAGGACTAGCCATAGTTCTGGTTATCAAACTTTCCACATTCTGCTTGTGAGTCTGTATTGCTTAGATTGCTGCAACAAAAGCTTTCTGTACATGTATTGTGCCAATTTTTATTCGCTCTCAGTTTTTCAAAAGGCCTACTAAAATTACAAATGTTTTTTTAAGTAGGAAAGATCAGATTGCAAAAGTGGGACAAGAAATATTAAATAAATTACATTCTCTTTCAATTTATGTAGTTGCAAATTCCCCTCAAGTGTAAGTGAACTATGGTCAAACGTATCATGAGTCCAGTTTCTAAACACATGCAGAAATTTAGGAAGGAACGGGCAAGGACCATGATATCCTGCTCCAGAATTACAGGGTTTAAGGTGAGAGGGGAAAGATTTAAAAGGGACATAAAGGGCAACTTTTTCACGCAAAGGGTGGTGCATGTATGGAATGAGCAGCCAGAGGATGAGGTGGAGGCTGATACAATTACAACATTTAAAAGGCATCTGGATGGGTATATGAATAGAAAGAGTTTTGAGGGATATGGGCCAAATGCTGGAAAATTGGATTGGGTTAATTTAAGATATCTGGTTGGCATGGACAAGTTGGACCGAGGGGTCTGTTTCCATGCTGGACATCTTAATGACTGTATGACTCAATCTTAGATGCCAATCAGACATCTCTAATAATAACTCCACCTACCAGCCCTGCATCATTATCTCCAAAGTAGCCCAAAAATTCATCTTTGATTCCCTCATTTTCCATATTTAAACACTTCGTTTTGGTGGCATCACCCTCAGATATATGTTTAGCTTCTCCGTGTATGCTGATAATGTCCAGTCAATGCATTATCTGGGCCAACATGGCACCTTTTGTTAAAGTTCACTTGAGAATGTAACTTTAAGAAAGTTTTGGAATTTACATATGAAAGAACTACAACCAACATGTTCATTAAAAGATGGAAGACTTAACAAACAATCCAGGTCTTTTTCAATATATAATTTCAGTTACATCACACTGTAAATCTTTGCTATAAATTGTGTCCTACGATCTTATACCCCACAACCACCTGAGCAGCACTCCAGAATCTACTGCTTTCAAATAAACCAGTTGGACTATAACCTGGTGTTGTGTGATTTTTAACGTTGTCAACCCCAGTCCAACACAGGCACTTCCAAATCGTGACGTCCAGCTGTAACTCTTCACTAGCTCAACTTCACTGCATCTGTGCAGCCAGACTGCATGGAATATATCTAGCCATGGGTTAATCACAATTTTCTCCACTCAAAACGCTGATCCCAGCCTTCTCCACTGAGATGGTCAATGCAGGAAATACTTTGCAGGGCAGATGCATCCTGAAACCAAATTCCAGTTTCATATTTTCAACTCGAGCTGACTACTTCTTGTACACAGATCTCCTGATGTGACTGCCCCGGTAAATCTTTGAATGAGTTAGGTTTCTGCTGGAGACAGAGCATTCTCCTGTTTCTCATAATAATTCCCCCCGCCCCGTGTCTGAATGATCAGCGTAGGTTAAAAGGTCGTCATTTTATCTGCTTCCACCCGGCCTTGCTTCTCTCATTTGTTGTAAAACCACAGTAAGATAGATTGCTGTCTCCCACTTCTGTTTGCAGTAGCAATTTTTGCAGAATGTTTGTATTCGAAAAGTCGTATCCGTTGTTTGGAAGTGACTGATAGCAATTCTTTGTCTCTGAATCAGATGCCAGTCTGAGGAGGGGCTAACTCAGAAAGCATTCGGAAAGGTTACTTTTTTTTAATGGGGGATGCGACCTGTGGGTAAGTGGGGGCGGGGAGAAGAGGAGAAACTCGCCAGCAGTGTTTAAGTTGATGGACAGGACATCAGCTTCAAAGCAACCATTGAAATTTGATCACAGACACTTTTAGTCTGTGTTGAGCCTGTTTTTCACAAAACAATAACTCCTAATACATTTAACGTAGGTTCTTCAACAATGGCACACCTTCAGTTGCGTTGTTGTCACTTATTTTTAACAGAAGTACAATATTAATTGTGTTCTTAATTTGGGAATGATTTGCCAGAAAAGTGATTAGTCCTTTGAAATTTAAGGCAGTTACATATTTATTCTTTACTTTGGTGCTGCTTTTCATTCCTTGCAACAACTTCAAAGCAGCCATGGTTCTATTCCACAAGGATGTCTTACAGAACCTGCTCTATACACAACTAGCGAAATCATTGTAAAATTAGAAGAGAATGAACCTGGGATCTACACCTCTACTGTGTAGTTCAGTTATTCAGTGGAAACAGGCCAGCAGCCAGTATTAGTTACTCATTCACCTCCTTGCTGTCCCCCAACTATTTCCACTCCTTGAGTTACAAATTCATGTGAACCAACAACTCCACAGGTTTCAGTACCTCACCCAACCCTCTACACTTCATATGCCTGCTTTGTTGCTTCCAAGTTACACACTGTGGAGACCATTATAACCAATTCTGCTCATCAGGCAAGAGGTCACTGTTCAACAAGGAGCACTGGATATCAATGAGCAACATGAAGAGCAGCTCTTTTTCTCCTCCTTAGCCTGAGGCAAATTGCAGTTATTCACCTGTCTGTTTTTCTAAAGAATGTACTTCATGATATACAAGTATATGACATAATCTCTCAAATGTGACACTACATTAAAAATCAGTTTCTTTCAGTACAATACACAATGTGCCTCTCATTCTTTTTGCCAATTTACAGTCTTATTTACTGTGTATATTTACATTTAATGATAAGTATTCAGTGGTGCATCCAAGTTGAAAGTTTTTACATGGTTTTCTATCAAATGCTAGGTATACCATGGTGGGTGGGCCTTAGACACTTGTGTCGCCCCTGGAGCTTTTGGTTCTGACTGCTCAAACTTTAGTACGTCCCTCAACACAACTACCACTAGACCTCAATATATACCAGTCTGCCAACTCAGTCATTTATAGTGCTACTGAATGGTAAAAACAAGGGCTGCAGATGCTGGAAACCAGATTCAAGACTAGAGTGGTGCTGGAAAAGCACAGCAGTTCAGGCAGCATTCGGGGAGCAGGAAAATCGACGTTTTGGGCAAAAGCCCTTCATCTGTAATAGAGGCAGGGTGCCTGCATGGTGGAGAGATAAATGGGGGTGGGGGGGGTGGGGTGGGGAGAAAGTAGCATAGAGTACAATAGGTGAATGGGGGTGGGGATAGAGGTGATAGGTCAGAGAGGAGGGTGGGGGAAGGTAGCAAAGAGTACACTGGGTGAATGGGGGTGGGGATGAAGGTGATAGGTCAGATAGGAGGGTGGAGTGGATAGGTGGAAAGGAAGATAGGCAGGTAGGACAAGTCAAGGGGACAGTGATGGAAGGTTGGAACTGGGGTGAGGTGGAGGAAGGGGAAATGAGGAAACTGGTGAAGTCCACATTGATGCCATGGGGTTCCAAGGCGGAAGATGAGGCATTCTTCCTCCAGGCGTTGGATGGTGAGGGAGCGGCGGTGAAGGAGGCCCAGGACCTCCATGTCCTTGGCTGAGTGGGAGGGGGAGTTGAAGTGTTGGGCCACAGGGCGGTGTGGTTGATTGGTGCTGGTGTCTCGGAGATGATCCCTAAAGCGCTCTGCTAGGAGGCGCCCAGTCTCCCCAATGTAGAGGAGACGGCATTGGGAGCAACGGATACAATAAATGATATTGGTGGATGGGCAGGTAAAACTTTGATGGATGTGGAAGGCTCCTTTGGGGCCTTGGATGGAGGTGAGGGAGGAGGTGTGTGTGCAGGTTTTGCAATTCCTGCGCTAGCAGGGGAAGGTGCCAGGACGGGAGGGACGACATTTCCGCCACCTCCAAACGGATCCCATCACCAGGGATATATTTCCCTCCCCACCCATTCCACCTTCCACAAAGACCATTCCCTCCGTGACTACCTGGTCAGGTCCACCCCCCTCAACAAGGTTAAAACAATGACTGCAGATGCTGAAAACCAAATACTGGATTAGTGGTGCTGGAAGAGCACAGCAGTTCAGGCAGCATCCAACGAGCAGCGAAATCGACGTTTCGGGCAAAAGCCCTTCATCAGGAATAAAGGCAGTGAGCCTGAAGCATGGAGAGATAAGCTAGAGGAGGGTGGGGGTGGGGAGAGAGTAGCATAGAGTACAATGGTCAACAACCCACCTTCCCGCCTCAGAACATTTCAACTCCAGGACATTAATGTGGACTTCACCAATTTCCTCATTTCCCCTCTCCCCACCTCACCCCAGCTCCAAACTTCCAGCTCAGCACTGTCCCCATGACCTGTCCTATCTTCCTTACCATCTATCCACTCCACCCTCCTCCCTGACCTATCACCTTCATCCCCACTGGATTAGTGGTGCTGCAAGAGCACAGTAGTTCAGGCAGCATCCAAGGAGCAGCGAAATCGACGTTTCGGGCAAAAGCCCTTCATCAGGAATAAAAAGCCTGAAACATCGATTTTGCTGCTCCTTGGATGCTGCCTGAACTGCTGTGCTCATCCAGCACCATTAATCATTGGTTTTCAGTATCTGCAGTTATTGTTTTTACCTTCATCCCCACCCCCATTTACCTATTGTACTCTATGCTACTTTCTCCCCACCCCCACCCTCCTCTCATTTATCTCTCCACCCTTCAGGCACTCTGCCTCTATTCCTGATGAAGGGCTTTTGCCCAAAATGTTGATCTTCCTGCTCCTTGGATGCTGCCTGAACTGCTGTGCTTTTCCAGCACCACTCTAGTCTAGTGCTACTGAATGCTCAATTGGACTGTACCTTACCATATGTAAACAGATTTGTGCAAGCACAGTCATTTCATCAGGCATTGATCCACAATATAGCATTCACAGGGCACTCCTGGATAGGGGATGATTGCTCCTGTTGGATTGTTCCCTGAACAGACTAACACAGTTTTTTTGGCAGAGTGCCTCACCACTAGAACTTTCAAAAAAGCATTAAAACATAACTGTTGAGAAGGGTCACCCTCACACCTTCACACAATGACCTAACAAAGAGTAACCAGCTCTGAGGGTCAAACCTGAATCTGTGTGTGTGCCTGTCAGAACCAGACTACACTGTGACCCAATAGAATGATGAAAGTTTATAAAGTATAAACCAGAGGCCAAAAGCATGATGTTAAAAAAATCCACCTTGTCGTATATTTAATTGAACTTAAGTGTTGCTTAAAGGAAACGTGGTGTTGAAACTTTTTCAACTTGCACTCATGAGAACTGTAACATTAGAAAGGCTCAGAAAAGATTTACACGGGTTGGAGTGTTTGAGCTATAGGGAGAGGCTGACTAGGCTGGGGCTGTTTTCCCGGGAGCATCGGAGTCTGAGGGGTGACCTTATAAAGGTTTACAAAATCTTGAGGGGCTTGGATAGGGTAAATAGACAAGGTCTCTTCCCTGGGAGTGGGGAGTCCAGAACTAGAGGCCACAGGTTTGGCGTGAAAGGGTAAAAGTTTAAAAGGGGCCTCAGGGGCAACTTTTTCATGCAAAGGTTGGTGCTTATGTTGATTGAGCTGCCAGAGGAAGTGGTGGAGGCTGGTACAATTACAACATTTTAACAGGCATCTGGATGGGTATTTGAATAGGAAGGATTTAGAGGGATCTAAGCCAAGTGCTGGCAAATGGGACCAGATTAGGTTAGGATATCTGGTCAGCATGGGCAAGTTGGACCAGGAAAACAAAAATTCATGCAGCATGAAAGAGAGTGCTGATTGGTTACAAATGGTTACTATGAAGATACAGTTAAATGTGTTAACTGTCAAACTTTGTTAATTCGTTAAAGTCAACCCGCCAGGTCAACCCTGATTGATCAGGGCATTGCCTTGGGGATGAAGCAGGGATTGCCTGTCTCTGCAATCTTTTCCTCAGAGGAAAAGGTGCAACATGCTAACATTGCCCTTTGCCCTACAAAGAATAAAGTGAATCCACTGTGAGTCCAATTCATAACCTTAAATTGGTTTCCAGTGTAACTCTTAGCAGAGTCAGGATTACTAAGTAAATGTAATTCATTTGCAGCTGCTAGAAACTAAATTTATTGGAATGGAGGACTTTTTTTTGTAAACAAAATAAATATTTCTCCACATTGATACAGGTGCAATGAGGAATGGTCTATGGAGACAACCAATCTCTGTACTGACCCCATGGTAATGACCTGATTGTTCAAATTGATTGGTTGGATTGAAGTTAATCAGTTAACTAAGGTTAACAGTTAACAGTTTCTGTTGCAGTTCCATGGTCCAATCAATCAGCACCATTTTCTCATATGGTTTAAATTGTTTTCTTCTTTCTAAAGCTGGTATTATTGCATTACAATCGCATTGAGAGTAAGTTGACAAGCTTTAACTTCATAACTCTTTTTGGCAATGTAAAAGTTCTGCCCTGTCAATCAATTTCATTCCTGATGAAGGGCTTTTGCCCGAAACGTCGATTTCGAAGCTACTTGGATGCTGCCTGAACTGCTGTGCTCTTCCAGCACCACTAATCCAGAATCAATTTCATTTTGTTGAGTATGCTACTTGTTAAATTGTTTCATTTCAGCTCAATGCCTTTCTTTGAGCCTGCCTTGGAAACCATGCAATTGGTTGTAATGAGACTGTGGTCGAGAGTGTGGTGCTGGAAAAACACAGCAGGTCA
This sequence comes from Chiloscyllium punctatum, assembly GCF_047496795.1. NCBI lineage: Eukaryota > Metazoa > Chordata > Chondrichthyes > Orectolobiformes > Hemiscylliidae > Chiloscyllium > Chiloscyllium punctatum. Next base: position 30,531,312 of record NC_092753.1, read on the forward strand.
GGTAGCATTCGAGGAGCAGGACAATTGACATGTTGGGCAAAAGCCCTTCATTAGGAATTTGGGCTTATGCCCGAAATGTCGATTCTCCTGCTCCTCGGATGCTGCCTGACCTGCTGTGCTTTTCCAGGACCGCACTCTCACTCTGATCTCCAGCATCTGCAGCATCTGCAGTCCTCACTATCTACCTGTAATGAGACTGTGCCAAGCCATAGTGCTTTAGATGTATCTGTCACTTCCTATTGTTCGCTAAGAGCACTAAATATGTGTGTATCTTCAAACTGGGCAGGTTTTCATGCTAAATGCAATTCTTCATTTAAAACTTGCAACAATCTGTTTTCGAGTAAACTAACATAAATGATTTTTCAATTTTAAAAGCTTCTTGACTTTTCCTGTTATTCAAATTAATAGTCATATTGACAGACAAGAAGCACAGAAACACCATTGACGTTTTTGTAGTTTCCATTACTATAATAGTATACTGCATACTCTGCTCCATGAGTTGTCTACTCAGTAACCTGTGAGCAGGCATTCCAAAAGAATTCTTTGCCAAGTATGTTGCAGATTGAGTTGCAGATCAAGTATCTGTTCTTATCAGGACGGGGATCGAGTTGCAAGTCATCAGAGCTAGTGGAGATCATCGTTGGATCGTGATCGGACGTTGGAGGATTGTTTGGTTGTGCTGATCTGCTATTGGTGGATCTTCGTGCTGGCTTCGGCCTAATGCCAATTCAAGGACCAGCCAACCTCAGAGCTATGACCTCAACAGCTGCCCGCACCCCAGGCCAGGGCGTTCGCAACACAGTCAGGGTGACTGTGAAGAAGGTGGAGGAGCATACACCGGTCGATCGGACGGTGTTCATCACGAAGATTTTGTTCAAGTGCTATGGGTTTGCCACAGCAGACGTGTACTGCCTGCAGGATTTCCCTGGGGCAGGCTACTTTGATGTCATCTTCAGGAGTGTGAAGCAATGCGAGCAGCTCCTGAAGATCTTCAAGGAAAAGGAAGGGGAGCCGCTGTACTCCATCTTGTCGGTGGTCCCTTTGTGTGTGCTTCCTGCACAGAGGAGTCGGATTGTTACAATCCACATGTACAGCCCCTATGTTCCAGCAACCGATGTCCTGCCATTCCTGAGAAGATATGTGCAGGTTGAGGGACAAAGCACCGAGATGGTTGACCCTTTCGGGATCAGGACCAGCAAACGACAAGTCAAGGTAACCCTGAGGGTTGATGCCAGTGGGAACATCCTCCACCCACCCTCCAGCTTTGCTATTGAAGGGATCAGAGAGTACCTGACATACGCAGGGCAGCCGAAAGTGTGCCAAACCTGTGAGAGGTCAGGCCACATGGCGGCGAACTGCAAGGTCACGATCTGTCGGAACTGCAAGAAGGAGGGCCACCCAACCAAAAAATGCAAGGAGACCAAGAACTGCAATCTGTGTGGGGAGGCAGGCCACGTGTACAAGGCCTGCCCAAGACGAGGGACCGCCGCCTACACGTAGATGGCCGGGGGGGGGGGTGGGCCGCAAAAGGACAGCAAGGCACCACAAACCAGCAAGGGAACGGTGTCTGGGGGCACGCAAAAGGAAGTACAGGCCGGAGCGGAGCAGATGTCAGCTACTGGAGAGGGACAGCTGCTGAGCGAAGCTCCAACAGGACAAATGGAGGAGGAGGAGAAGGGAAAGACTGAGGCAGAGGAATGGATCCTGGTACAAAACAGGAGGAAGAAAACCCGCCCGGCCGCCAAAACCTCCCAGAAAAGGGGGAAAAGGCAGCTGCATGGGGAAAACACGGACAGCTCTTCGGAGGGTGAGGACGGGCGCAAGGAGGGTCCTCACCAAAAGAAGAGGCAGAACGCTGCGGGGAGAAAGGAGTGACAGCCCTGCTGTCAGATATAGAAGCAGACAGCGTGGACCCTGGCCCCGGCCCGATGACACCGGAGTGGGCAAATGGGCCCAGTGAGGAGCTGGACAGTGACCTCAGCCCCACTGTTCGTTCAGCAGTTCGTGTTCACCATGGGGATGCAGACAGCTACCCCAGAGGGGCAGGACCAGTGGCAAATGGACACGGGTAACCTCACAACTTGCTAAAAATGGGGATAAGAATTACAAGTATTAATGTGGACAGCATAAAATCTGCCGCGCGATGTGTTTCATCGCTGGCTTTCCTGGCCAACGTTAAAGCCAATGTCCTGTTTCTGCAGGAGTGTGGGATACCGCACCTCAGCAGTTACAGGAGATGGTCAAGCTTGTGGGTCCATGGGCCGTCAGTTTGGTCGGGAGGGCGATAGCCGCACCTCCGGCCTGGGTATCCTGTTGCGAGGAGGCAACTTCACCATCTCCGAAGTTAAGGAGGTGGTGGGCGGGCACCTCCTTGTCGCGGATGTTACATACAGAAACACTCCCGTGAGACTAATCAATGTGTACACCCCAGCGGGTAAGAATGAACGGTTGGCCGTCCTGCAGCAGCTTCCACTGTTGCTGGCTACATCCAGGCCGGTAATTCTGGCCGGAGACTTCAACTGTATCATTGATGCAGATGGATGATCCAGCGGGGGGGACAGTAAACTGGACGTCACGTCCAGAGCCCTGATGGACACGGTAAAAAATGCCAAGCTGCACGACGTCTTCAGCACCCCTGCAGACGGAGCGCAGTGTAGATACACCTGGTCACAGGCAGATGGGTCTATCCACTCAAGGATAGATTACCTGTTAGTGTCCCGAACGCTCTCGGTCAGATCCACCGACATCAAGCCAGTGTTCTTCTCTGACCACTGCCTCCTGCTGGCCAACTGTCACCTACAGGGTGAGCAGCGGGCTGGTAAGAGAGTGTGGAATCTGAACACTAAGCTGTTGACCCCAGGAAACATCGAGGAGCTGAAGAGGGACTACGCAGGTTGGAGAACCGCGAAGCCCCTCTTTGAGTCCCCAGCGGACTGCTGGGAAACAGTAAAAGGGAACATCAAGAGGTTCTTCATCCTCAAAGGTGTTCAGGAGGCAAGAGAAAGGCAGGGAAAACTGTCCCAGCTCCAGGAACGTATGCAGAACCTGCTCCTGCTGCAGACGTTGGGGGTCAATTTCACAGAGGACCTCAAGGAGGTGAAGGGCCAGCAAGCCTCGCTCTTTGCCTCGGAGGCCTCCAGGATAATCTTCCGGTCCAGGGTCCGCTCAGTGGAGCAGGATGAGACGTGCTCATGTTTCTTCTTCCAAAAGGTGCACAAAGAGAGCTCCATGCTCAGCAGCCTGAAGGAAGAAGATGGCTCGGTAACGTCATCTCAGGCTGACATCATGAGGATCAGCAAATCCTTCTATGTCAGTCTGTATGATGCAAAGCCGACCGACAGCGCGGCCTCCCAGTCGTTCCTGTCCTCTATCACGGAGGTCTTAGACGACAGAACACGCGAGAGGCTGGACCAGCCGCTATCTCTGGACGAGCTGACCAAGGCCCTCGAATCCTTTGAAAAGAATAAAACTCCCGGAAGTGACGGCTTACCTGTCGAGATCTATTCTGCTCTTTGGGACTTGATTGGCCAGGATCTGCTGGAGGTGTATGTCAGTATGCTTCGGGCAGGTACCATGAGTGAATCCATGAGGAAAGGCATCATCACCCTCATCTACAAGCAGAAGGGGGAGAGGGAGGAACTCAGAAATTGGAAACCAATCTCACTGTTAAACACAGACTACAAAATCTTGTCAAAGGTCATTGCCAACCGGGTCAGGTCTGCTCTGGGATTGGTGATCCATCCTGACCAAACCTGTGCTGTACTGGGCAGGAAGATCACTGAGAGTCTCGCACTCCTCAGAGATACGATCGCCTACGTGCAGGACAGAGGGGGTGGACACCTGCCTCATCAGCCTGGACCAGGAGAAAGCCTTTGACAGGATATCGCATACATGTATGAGAGTTGTCCTCTCCAAAATGGGCTTTGGGGAGGGAATCGGTAATTGGATCAGACTGCTCTACACCAACATTATCAGAGCTTAAAAATGTGTTGCTGGAAAAGCGCAGCAGGTCAGGCAGCATCAAAGGAGCAGGAGAATCAATGTTTCGGGCATAAGCCCTTCTTCAGGAATGCTGCTCCTTTGATGCTGCCTGACCTGCTGCGCTTTTCCAGCAACACATTTTTAAGCTCTGATCTCCAGCATCTGCAGTCCTCACTTTCTCCTAATCAACATTGTCAATGCAGTCTCAATCAATGGATGGGAATCAGATAGCTTCCCAGTCAGATCTGGAGTCAGGCAGGGCTGCCCTATCTCTCCTGCCTTGTTTGTGTGTTGCATAGAGCCGTTTTGCCGAGTCCATCAGGAAGGATGCGAGCCTGAGAAGGGTGACTATTCGTGGCAGCGGAGGCCTACAGGTTAAGGCCTCCCTGTACAAGGATGACATCGCCGTTTTCTGCTCGGATCCACTGTCCGTGCACAGACTCATGCGCATCTGTGACCAGTTCGAGCAGGCCTCGGGGGCCAAGGTAAAACCGAGGCCATGCTCTTCAGGAACTGGGCTAACCAATCCTCGATCCCCTTCACCATCAGGACCGACCACCTGAAAGTGCTGGGTATTTGGTTCGGGGGGGCTGGGGCGTACGCCAAGACCTGGGAGGAACGGATCAGGCAGATGAGACAGAAACTAGGCAGTTGGGAGCAATGGTCGCTCTCCATCGCCGGGAGAAACCTGGTCATCAGGTGTGAGGTACTCTCAGTATTGTTATATGTGGTACAGGTCTGGCCTATCCCCAGAACCTGTGCCGCCGCAGTCACCCAGGCCATCTTCCACTTCATGTGGAGATCAAAGATGGACCGGGTCTAAAGAGACACAATATACAAAGATCTGGGCAACAGGGGAAAAAATACACCCAATGCCACCCTCACCCTAATGGCCACCTTTGTGTGTGGCTGCATCAAGCTGTGCATGGATCCCCGGTACGCAAACACCAAGTGTCACTACGTCCTGAGGTTCTACCTATCCCCGGTGTTGCGAAGGATAGGCCTGGCCCCGCTGCTGTGGAATGCTCCAAGTGGTTGGACCGTTGCGTATCACCTGTCATTCGTGGAGAAATTTATGAAGATAAACACCTTTGACCACAAGTCCATCAGGAAGTGGTCAGCACATAGTGTCCTTGAGACCCTTCGGGAAAAGGAGAGGGCGGATCCTATCGAGCGGTTCCCTGAGCAGACTGTCAAAGCCATTTGGCAGAATGCCTCATTACCAGAACTTTCCAACAAGCACCAAGACGTGGCTTGGTTTGTGGTGAGAAGGGCTCTGCCTGTGAGATCCTTTATGCACGCCCAGATTCTCTGCCGCACCGCACGCTGCCCTCGAAGTGGCTGCGGGGGGGACGAGACTATCACACACCTCCTTCTCGAATGTAGCTATGTAGAAGGAGTTTGGAGAGGAATGCAGTGGTGTTTGTCTAGGTTCGTCCCGAGCAGCGCCGTGATGGGGGACTCCGTGCTCTACGGCCTGTTTCCCGGGACGCACACCGAGACGAACATCAACTGCGCCTGGAGGATCATCAACTTGGTAAAGGACGCTCTCTGGGCGGTCCAAAACCTGTTGATCTTCCAGCTGAAGGAGTTGACCCTGACTGAGTGTTGTAGACTGGCACATTCCAAGGACCAGGACTACGTGTTGAGGGACGTGCTGAAGCTTGGGGCAGCTGCCGCCAAGGCGCGGTGGGGAAAGACCACCGTGTAACATCTGCCTGACTAAGAAGAACAGGAATTCTGTATTAGTGGTGCTGGAAGAGCACAGCAGTTCAGGCAGCATCCAAGGAGCTTCGAAACCGATGTTTCGGGCAAAAGCCCTTCATCAGGAATAAAGGCAGTGAGCCTGAAGCGTAGAGAGATAAGCTAGAGGAGGGTGGGGGTGGGAGAAAGTAGCATAGAGTACAATGGGTGAGTGGGGGAGGGGATGAAGGTGATAGGTCAGGGAGGAGTTAGAACCGGGCAGTATGGGGTTCCCGGACTATGAGGTCGGAAGCTGTGGGTGGGAGATCTCCTGAGGTGATGAGGTTCTGTATGGTCTGGGAGATGATGGTTTGGTGATGGGGTGTGGGGTCATGGTTGAGGGGGCAGTAGGAAGAGGTATTCCCAATTCCTCCGCCTCTGCCGGATCTGCTCCCAGGAGGACCAGTTCCGCCACAGAACACACCAGACGGCCTCCTTCTTTAGAGACCACAATTTCCCTTCCTACGTGTTTAAAGATGCCCTCCAACGCATTTCGTCTACATCCCACACCTCCGCCCTCAGACCCCACCCCTCCAACCATAACAAGGACAGAACGCCCCTGGTGCTCACCTTCCACCCTACCAACCTTCGCATAAACCAAATCATCTGCCCACATTTCCGCCACCTCCAAACAGACCCCACCACCAGGGATATATTTCCCTCCCCACCCCTTTCCGCCTTCCGCAAAGACAGTTCCCTCCGTGACTACCTGGTCAGGTCCACGCCCCCCTACAACACATCCTCCCATCCTGGCACTTTCCCCTGCCACTGCAGGAACTGTAAAACCTGCGCCCACACCTCCTCCCTCACCTCTATCCAAGGCCCTAAAGGAGCCTTCCACATCCATCAAAGTTTTACTTGCACATCCACTAATATCATTTACTGTATCCGTTGCTCCCGATGCGGTCTCCTCTACATTGGGGAGACTGGACGTCTCCTAGCAAAGCACTTTAGGGAACATCTCCGGGACCCCCACACCAATCAACCACACCGCCCCGTGGCCCAACATTTCAACTCCCTCTCCCACTCTGCCGAGGACATGGAGGTCCTGGGCCTCCTTCACCGCCGTTCCCTCACCACCCGACGCCTGGAGGAAGAACGCCTCATCTTCTGCCTTAGAACAATTCAACCGCAGGGCATCAATGTGGACTTCAACAGTTTCCTCATTTCCCCTTCCCCCACCTCGCCCTAGTTCTAAACTTCCAGATCAGCACTTTCCCCATGACTTGTCCGGACATGTCCTACCTGCCTATCTCCTTTTCCACCTATCCACTCCACCCTCTCCTCCCTGACCTATCACCTTCATCCCCTCCCCCACTCACCCATAGTACTCTATGCTACTTTCTCCCCACCCCCACCCTCCTCTAGCTTATCTCTCCACGCTTCAGGCTCACTGCCTTTATTCCTGCTGAAGGGCTTTTGCCCGAAACGTCGGTTTCAAAGCTCCTTGGATGCTGCCTGAACTGCTGTGCTCTTCCAGCACCACTAATCCAGAATCTGGTTTCCAGCATCTGCAGTCATTGTTTTTACCTCTAAGAAGAACAGGGAGCCCATGCAGTCATTTGGGCTCTACTGATGTCTCAGCTAAAAAAAACGTAATCGTACAGACCTGTAAATAGGAATGATTACTCTGTCTTGGTATGCAAAGAAATGGAATGTTTATATATGTATGGCATGTCCAATCTGTACAGATCATCAAACTATTTTATGAATAAAGTATATTTTTGAAATTAAAGAAATGTTGCAGATTAATGTTGATTTTATTCAATGTGTGATATTATTTGAGATAACGAATGCTAATGCGAAACTTCTAAATCAAATCTCTTACTTCTGTCTTTTTCATGATATAGGTATATTACATCATAGCTGAAAATGAATAAATAGCTCTATCAGTGCAATGCAATTAGTTATTTATGTGCACTTCACTGCAAGCAGCCAACTATATCCATCTTCAAATATCACATCAACAGTTTATCAATTATTTTCACTGATTCACTTTATATTCAGTTTGCAGCAGAATAGAACACTGTTCCCTTGATTGATTTGCATGCTAAGGGCACTGATATGGAGTCAACTCCCATAGTCTAAACAAAAACAGCTCTTAGTCATACATGGCAGAAATTTGTGGGATAGATGCAACAAGGAAATAAGGCAAATGCTCAGTTGGCTTCATCCCAAGGGCATCTGAATACAGGAGTAAAGATGTCTTGCTGCAGCTGTGTGGTGCTTTGGTGAGACTGTAACTGGGGTATTCCATAGAGTTTGGGTCTTTTTGTCAAAAAGACACTCTTACAATACAGAAAATGCATAGTTGTTCACGAGACTAACCTGTGGGATGATAGAATTGTCTTATGAGGAGAGATTGAGGAAATTGAGTATGTGCTCTCCAGAATTTTCAAGAATAAAAGTTGATCCCATTGAAACTTACAAAATTCTTACAAGATCTGACGTGATGAATGAGAACACAGGGTTTCCATTGGTTGGTAAGTCTAGAATCACTGGACACAGTCTCAGGATAGAGGCAGGCCATTTAAGATGGAGATGAGGAAGTATTTCTTTACTCAGCTGATGGAGAATTTTTTGGAAATTCTCTCCTCAAAAGAGCTTTGGAAACTCATTGAGTATGTTGAGGTCAGAAATTGATAGAATTCTGGACAGTAATGACATCAAAAGATATGAGGTAGTATGGGAAAGTGAATTTGAAGTAGATGGTCAACATTGATCTAATTGAATAATGGAGCAGGCTGAACTGGCTGGAGGCTTACTCCTGTTCCTGAGGATTGGTGTAGACTTGATGGGCTGAATGGCATCTTTTGGACAGTATGGATTCAATGTTTCTATGATACCACTAGAATGGCTATTGAGACAATTAGTTTGAAAGGCATTCAAAATAGCCTCACATGTCCTTGCTTAACATCCAAAAATGTGCAAATTCAAATGTGGTTGGAGGATACTGAAGGCTTGCTGAACCTGAAATGGTTTTCAGCAGGAGCTCAGGATTGGGAGCTACAGTTCTAGTATTTTTCTCAACTCTCTGTCTAGTTTTTGAAGTGAAAAGCTTGATTCCCTTCTGTAAATGAGTCTCTTATCAAAAGCAACATGTGCCCAATAAATGTCATGAAGGATTCAGATTGCCCAAGATTAACAACAACCTGGCACCAACCACTGGAGCACAACTTGTAGGTATATCACATTCTGTTGACTGTTTTGAAGGGTGGACACTACCAATCCAAAGTGATCGGGATAACACTAATATTCAGCTTCATTTGCTGATGGATTAATACCTTGAAATTCAACAGAGTGCTTAACGTTGCATATAGAATCACTCAACAATGGGTTAAAGTAATGCTTCTTAAAACTTTTCTTTCTTGCACAGTTTGATTAAAGACCAGATTTCTGGATGAAACAGTGTTTCATTGACCTTCATGGCGTGATGTTGAACATGGTTACACAAACATTATAAATGGAAGGTCAAATTGATAACGTGTACAGAACTGAAGCTTTATTTATAAAAGAGGGATAAAGGCTTTGGAAGATAGACTTACATGTGTTGTTGGTTAGGCTACAATTAGAATGTTTCATCATCTTCAGAAGTAGATAGATTTGAATTTCTGTAGCATTTTCAAAGCTACAGCACTTTGTGATCAATGAAGTACTTTTAACATGTTTAACTTTTGTGATGTAAAAAATTCTACAGCCAATATGCACACAGCATAATCTTGCTGTCTGAGTCTTTCTCCTGCCTGGACATCAAACTTATATGACATGCACATAGTTACCTCATGTGTGCATTGGGGCCATTGCCAGGAAGCAAAATTTTGACCATAGGAAAACAGTCATGTCAACATTGGGCTAGTATTAATGTTGCTATTGATAGCAATAACAATTTATGAAAGATTTAATACTGTGAAATTGTGCTTATTTGTAATAGCAATGGGTAGTGAGTCTGATTGCCCAGTGGTTAATGGCAATGCACAGTGTGCACTAAGGGAATCCAGAAATGAAGATTCAGGAGTGATTCAGTTTGTCATTTCAGTCCAATGTTTATTATTGTAGGAGAAAGTGAAGACTGCAGATGCTGGAGATCAGAGCTGAAAATGTGTTGCTGGAAAAGCGCAGCAGGTCAGGCAGCATCCAATGAGCAGGAGAATCGACGTTTTGGGCATGAGCCCTTCTTCAGGAATGAGGAAAGTGTGCCAAGCAGGCTAAGATAAAAGGTAGGGAGGAGGGACTTGGGGGAGGGGCATTGGAAATGTGGTAGGTGGAAGAAGGTTAAGGTGAGGGTAATAAGGTGAGGGTGATAGGCTGGAGTGGGGGTGGGGGCGGAGAGGTCAGGAAGAAGATTGCAGGTTAGGAAGATGGTGCAGAGTTCGAGGGTTGGGACTGAGACAAGGTGGGGGAGGGGAAATGAGGAAACTGGAGAAATCTGAGTTTGAGCTGTTTGTCCAAGTTGATCAGTTCAATGGATCATGTTTAGTCGTGAGGATCAGCTCAATTAAATTCAAGGGGAATTATCAGGAGCTTCTGGTCTGGTAGGTAAGTTTCAGCGGTTGAGGGGAGATCTTATAGACATTTATGAAATCATGAAGGGCATAGATAGGGTGAATAGCAAAAGACCTTTCCCCAGGTTAATGGAGTCCAAAAGTAGAGGGCATAGGTGAAAGGGGAAAATTTTAAAAGGGACCTAAATGGTATGTCAATTATGAGATTGGAAGCAGCATGCTGGAATATGAATGAAACATTATTGTGAAAGGGGTAAATTCAATATATAATTTGGGGAGGTGTAGTGCATTGGAGGATATCGAATCCTGCAGAGAAGGGAATGGATCATTGACAGTCACCACCACCTTGGCCTTAATGGGGTAAGAGCACAGTCTGGTGGATCATACTGAATTGCCCATAGTATCCAGGGATATGCAGGCTAGATGGATTAATCATGGGAAATGCAGGATTACAGGATAGAATAGGGGGTAGGGTCTGGGTGAGAGGCTCTCCGAAAGGTCAGTGTGGACTCGATGGGCTGAATGGCCTGCACCCACACTGTAGGGATTCTATGATTCTAGACTAAGTTATAGGGCTGGAACTCCAGCGTAATGCGCAGAGATGAAGTTGCAATTCAAAATGGTATGTGCAACATTTGGGAGTCCAGTACTGATGGACCGAATGGGGAGTGCCAGGAAGAAAGGAACATGAAGGTTCAAGGGGCCTTTGACTCCCAGGCTGAGCCTGTGATTCACTGTGCCAAGTGGATTGCCTTCCATAAGCATACAACTTGTAAATGTACACTAGAACGGGTAGCTAGTTGCAAGCATGTTCAGTATAGGTGGAGTAAGTATTTTATTTCCCATCTAAATCTGTGGGTTCTCTTGTGAACAATGAGAGGTTCTTCAATCAGACACTTTCACAAGTATGGGTAGAAGTCATCTGTAATCTTAGGACTCAACATTTGGAATGTATGCAGCATCCAACTGTGTGGGACACAAGCAATCTTCACCATGTCATTAGTCATTACAGTTTGATCACAATGAAGTAGAACTAATCAGAGGTGTCACTTGGACACCACAATTCATAAACACATTCCATGATCTCATTGGGTGCACAGCTGCATGAAACTGATTTCCTCTCACTTTTGTCAATATATTCTTACATGCAGTGCTACCTTTCTTGACTGATTTGGCAGTGGGAGCACAAGTTGTCAGTAACCATACAGCACTTACAATGTCCTACTGTATTTGTGTGATATAGCTTGTGTTGCATTCATCAGGATAAGGTCCCTGTGTCAAAGTTCCATGAAGACACATGTACTTGCTCCTGTGATGAGAAGGAAGATATGATGAGTGGGGTACTGCAGATGTGTGGTGCTAGGTAAATTTTTGGTAAGTAGTTCGAGAAGTCTTGCAAGAGGTCCTGGCGGGAAATCTTCCCAAAGGCCAAAAACTGATCAAAATTGACACTTCTGTTAATATTGAGTCCAAAGAATCTGCTAAGTATTCAACCTTTGAACAGGTTGCCTGAGGGTAATCATTTTCTGGTCTGTTCTAGGAACTTCAATTAAGTACATTGACTTCCAGTCACAGATTAAGTCTGCATAATTGACATTATTTTAATATCAATGTTCAACAAACTTGTGTGTTAAGCACGAATTACAAGCTGCATTGAAATATATTTAGGAATCATGTTGAGTTCAGGAGACAACCTGAACCTTATAGGTTCCTTTTTAATACTGATTTATACATTAGCACTATTTGGTTTTTAGTATGATTCAATTTAAACATGATTTTGACATTCTGCCAGAACAGACTGTGCCCATCTCTACACAATTAGATCTAAGCAATTGCTCCTAAATGTGTCCCAGTTAAATAAGTTTCAATTACTTTGCCAGAACTTTTGTGAATTCATCACTGAACAGGATCTAGGAGCACAAAGAGCTAACTTATGGTCTAATATTTCCATGACAGTGAAGTCCAGGCCATTGAATCACATTGTAGACTATTAAAACACAGAATAAGACCATTTGGTCCAATGTACCTGTGCCAACTCTGGAGAGCGCTGGCCAATTAATCCTACTCCTAACTATCTCCACAGTCTTACAATACAGACTGATGGACTCTAAGAGAACACAAGACAAAAAAATTGTTGCACTTCTTTCTCTTTTATGAATTGAATATGAAGTGATTAAAAAAAAACTAGAATAAACTTCTTCAGTGAAAAAGGAGGGGCAGAATCAGGGAGGAAAGTTACAACACTGTTTGATGGGATATGCTAAGGTATCCATTTGTAGTATGACATACTGATTGAAACCATGATGTGGAGGAACCGGTACTGGACTGGGGTGAACAAAGTTAAAAATCACACAACACCAGGTTGTAATTGAAGCAAGTAGCCACAGTCTGTATAAGCCTAATGCTCTGGGTTTTGGTATTGATAACAGAACACAAAGCTGCTGTGATGAGTTCATGGCTGAAGTTAGGAAAGGAACAATAGAGTATGGATGTTGCTTTTTAAAACAGACTTTAAAATCCTGAGTATCTATGTTATAAATCTATTTCAAAGCCCTTTCTTTGCAGCTTTGTGAACATGCACATAGAACCTCTCTAAATAATTCAGTGACAGGGGTAATTCATTTTCTGACTCTGACCAATTCACCTTTTCTTACCTCCCATTTCTCCACAGAGAGTGACTTCAAAGAAAAGCCCCAAGGGCATGAAAGGAGTCAATTGCAATTGACTTTAAATCTTTTAAGGTCAGCAACAGATCTGCAGTGATTGGGTTATAAACTCTGCTATTCAGATGCCATTTAAGTGATTTGCAACGATTTGTCTACAAGTCACCCATTTCCCTCAAGCTACTATTACTGGGGGAGGAAAAAGGGACTTGTTGATGCAATAGTAAAACCTTTCTCACTACTGGGAAAGATTTTTTTTCTCTATTGAAATGTGGAGCTGTAATTGAACTTTGAATACAGGGATAGATGAAGTACAAATTACACAAGAGATGTTTCTACAAATGTTAAATGCAAAATGTAGCCTGTCTAAAACACATATGCATCTAAATACATAAAGATATAAATACTCACATAAATGCATATGTATACAGATGAACACACTGGCCAAGCAAAATTGCCCATAGAGTCCAGGGATGTGTAACTAGGTGGATTATCAATTGCAAATGTGGATTTACGGGGATATGGGGGACGGGTCTGTTTGGGATGCTCTTTGGAGTGATGATGGGCCACATGGTCTCTGTCTGCACAGCAGGGATTTTATAATTTATTAGGAAGAAAGCTAGAGATTGCAAGATGCTATCAATGGATTGAAAAGTCACAAATGGAATATGTTCACAGAAGTTGTTTACATGGAGTTCCGTTTGGTACATTAATTAGTAAAGTTAGATTGTAAGGGATTGACGGAGTGCTTGTCAACTGGATACAAAATTGGCTTGACAGCAGGAGTGATGACTTTTCGGACTGAAGGCCTGTGACCTGTAGTACCCGCAGGGATCGGTGCACGATACCCTTTGTCTGTCATTTATCTAAACAATTTGGATGACAATTTAGGTATCATGGTTAGCAAATTTGAAGCAAATATAGTGGATAGTGATGAAGATTATCTAAGATTACAAAGAGATCTTGATGAATTGGGTAAATGGGCTGAGGAATGGCAGATGGAGTTTAATTTGGATAAATTCGAGGTGTTGCATTTTGATAAAACAAACAAGAACAGGATATAGACAATTAATGGATCCTGGATAGTATTGTAGAACACAGAGACCTAGAGTTCGGGTATATAATTCTTTGAAATTTGAGTCACATCTAGACATGTGGTTAAGAAGGCATTTAGCATGCTTGCCTTCATTGCTCAAACCTTTTTGAGTACAGAAGTTGGTATGTCACGTTGAGGTTGTACAGGACATTGGTGTCATTTCTGTGTATAGTTCTGGTCACCCTGCTATAGGAAGGATATTGTTAAATTGGAAAGGGTTCTGAAAAGATTTACCAGGATGTTGCCAGAAATGGAGGGTTTGAGTTATAAAGATAGGTTGAAATAGCTGAGACTTCTTTCACTGGAGCATAAGAGGTTGAAGGGTGACCTTATCGAGATTTATACAATCATGAGGGGCATAGATAGGATGAACAGCAAGAGCCTATTCCCTAGGGTGGGGGAGATCAAAACTATGGGGATATTTTTAAGCCTAGGGGGGAAAGATTTAAAAAAGGCATGAGGGGCAACCTTTTTACACAGAGGCTGGTTTGTATGTGGATAGAACTGCCAGAGGAAGTGATAGATGCAGGTATAGTCACAGCATTTGAAAGACTTTTGGATAAGTATGTGAATAGGAAGGATTTAGCAGGGCATGGGAAAAATGCAGGAATGTTTGACTAGTTTAGTTTGGGATTATGGTTGGCGTGGAACTGAAAGGTCTGTTTCCATGCTGTATGACTTTATGGTTCCGTAAGTGTGAGATAATGCTTAGGGAAAATAAGATGAAGGAACACGTATTAACCTTTCAGATACTATATAGCATACTTTCCATATTAGCTGAGACATAGAATACAAGAGCTATAACAGAACTGTGTGAAACATTAGTTAGACTGCAGCTAGAGCATTATGTGTTGTTGTGATCACCAAGGATTAGCTCACACTAGAGAGATGCAAAGAAGATTAATGAGCAAATTGCCAAGTCTGGAATATTTTAGCTATGGTAGGCTGGGATTGGTTAGCTTGGAGGCAGAGGGAAGATTTAACTGAGGTGTATGAAATTACAGGGGCCTAGACTGAGAGGCTTGGAAGGACCTATTAGCCTTAGAGGTGACACTGATAATGGGAAGGGTGAAGGTGCCTAGATTTAATGTCATTCATAGAAAGGTTAGCAGAGAGTAGTTTTTCATTGAAACCAAGCAGAAGGGCAATACGATGAGATTTCCACCCATCGGGTGACTATGAACATTTGGACGTATCAACATACAAAAACAACATATAGAAAAGGTCCACCCAGTGGTGATGACTCATGCATCAAATGCAGACATTTGCTATCCATATAGACAGGCAATTTCTTGGGAAAAGCAAGGAGTCAGATAAAAAGGCAAGCCAATCCCAATTTTGAAATCAAGAACCAGAATGGGTCTTTGAAAATTCTCAGAATAGTTACATCATCACCTGAAATGCCGTGCATGTGCAAGTATTTAAGTGAATCAAACTCACACGAAACCAAGTCCCACCCATCCGATGGCTCTTGATTATTAGTAGTCACCTGAAGCCTTGCAATTGAATTTCTGGTCCTTGTATTTAAATATCTTCATTTTTTCACCTCCACCTATCTGTGGAACCTCTGCTCTTTGACTCTGGTATATAGTCATAGAGGTGTACAGAGCCTTTGATCTAACTCGTCCATGCCAACCAGATATCCAAACCTAATCTAGTCTGATTTCTCAGCAGAGTTGGCCCAGATCCCTGTAAGACCTTCTTATTCATATGTCCATCCAGATGCCTTTTAAATATTGTAATTGTACCAGCCTCCACCACTTCCTCTGGCAGCTCATTCCATACACGCACCACTCTCTGAGGAAAATGTTGCCCCTTAGGTCCATTTTACATCTTTCCCTCTCACCCTAAACCTATGCCCTCTAATTGTGGATTCCCCCACCTTGTCTATTTACCGTATCCATGCTCCTCATGATTTTATAAGCTCATCCCTCAGCCTTTGATGGTCCGGGAAAACAGCCCCAGCTTGTTGAGTCTCTCCCTGTCGCTCAAATCTTACAACTCTGGCAATATCTGCTTCATTCCCATTTTTAACTCAATATTGATAATGTGTCTTCAGTCACGGAGACACTAAGCTCTGCAATACCCTCCTCTGCTGTGCTACCTCCCTCCAGCAAGTTTAAGAATTTCACTAAAAATCACCTTTTTAATGAAGATTTTAATCATATTAATAACTTTTGTTGATTAAGAAATATCTTTATTCCTAAAAACCATGTGAGATGCCATGGACATCTTTCCAAAGGTGATTTATACTAGTTTATCTTGTTATTCAGAGTCAAGGTTAGGGTGGTGCTTGAACAGCACAGTAGGTCAGGCAGCAGCCAAGAAGCAGGAAAATCGATGTTTCAGACAAAAGGAATTGATTGCTGATGAAGGGCTTTTGCATGAAAAGTCAATTCTCCTGCTCCTCAGATGCTGCCTGACCTGCTGTGCTTTTTCAGCACCACTCTAATCTTGACTCTGATCTCCAGCATCTGCAGTCCTCACTTTCTCCTATCTTGTCATTCACCTCACTCAATGTTTTTCACTTCCCAAACTGATTCTTCTCTTTTTCTTTATGTATATCTTTCATTTCAATTTCTCTCCGATTTCGGCAGTTTGTCCATTTTCTCCCTATTTCTCCTTTTACCATTCTCTCTTCTTTCTCTCTGTCTTCTATCATTCATCTCTTTTAACTTCCTCTGCAAATTAGAAGTAGAATTAGATTTTGTCACATCTACTCAAGTACAGGGGAATAATGAAAAGTGCACAATGTTTCCATTCCCGGCACTATCTTTGGTACAAAGGTACCTCAGTACAAAATCTTGGGTGCAAGCTGGAAAAATAAGAAAATGTAGTTAAAGGTTCAACATTGAAGCCCTTTTTGGTGTAAAATAGAAAAATAAAGTTAGAAGTTCAACATTAAAGTCCTTCTTAAGTCCTTAGCCATGCTTGCTCACATTCCCCACAAGAGTTTCATCCCTTCATATTAGGCCTGATTTCCCCATGCTCAACACCACTGCAGTTGCTAGGAGACCTCAGGCTGTCTGCTGCCACAGATCGCTAGCGGAACGCCTATAATTTTTGAGCTCGTTTCTGAAGCCATTTGAAATTTCATCATGGCATCTCCAAAAATTCCTCAAAATGCTGTTGTAAAAGCATGGCTAACAACCCAGCATCCTAAACCCTCTCCATGACTTCCTTTCCTGCTTCTGCTTGGTGTCCATCAATTTCTTCTCCTCAACAATGGACCATAAGGCAGTGAACTGGATCTGATAAAAATGAGGAAAAGTACAGGCAACTTCTCCATGTCTAAAAGATGCAATGCTTTCCCGATTGTGGGAAGACATGACTTTTCACTGAAATGCAGCTTCTGTTTGTAAATGTAAATATCCACAAATGTACTCCACTTCCTGAGAGGTGAATCATTTCTTGCATGACCAAGTATTAAACATTTTGTTTTTGCTCAGGTCTGACAGGATGTGAAATGTCTCATATATGCATAGTCTCAGGGTCACCTGCGACCTTAGTCTGCCCACTCCTCCTGAGTAGCTGAAATTCTCACAGAATGCACTGAAATTGTAATAACCTGAACATGTGAAGGTTTCTTGGCATTTGCTTAAACAACAAGAGACTGGATTAGTGATTCTGCTACTGGGGTGAGTAAGGAAGTCAGATATTGTAGCATAATCTTTTAGCTCACAGCCTCCTGAACAGAAATGTAGGAAGCCCATCATGGTTGTTAGCAATCCTCAGGCAAGTCAAGGGAATAACTTCCAGTCAGGGATTCCTCCTGGCACAGTGAGTCAAGAGCAGCCTCTGAAACCAGCTCAGAAGGAATAATAATACAACACACATTTATATATATCAGAAAAGAGCAGAGTTGGGTGGCATGGTAGCTCAGTGTTTAGTAATGCTGCCTCACTGTACCAGGGAACTGAGTTCAATTCCAGCCTCGGAAGGATGCCTGTTTGCAGTTTGTGCTTCTTCCCGTTTCAGTGTCATGAAGGGTTCAGACAGGGTGGATAAAGACAAGCTTTTTCCCAGGGTGAAGGATTCAATAACGAGAGGTCATGCTTTCAAGGTGAGAGGTGGAATGTTTGAGGGGGATACACGTGGCAAGTACTTCACACAGAGGTGCTGGGCATTTGGAACGCGTTGCCAGCAGAGGCGGTAGAGGCAGTCCCAGTAGATTCATTTAAGATGCGTCTGGACAAATGTTTGATAGGTGGGGAGCAGAGGGATACAGATGCTCAGGAATTGACCGACAGGTTTAGACAGTACATTTGGATCGGCTCAGGCTTGGAGGGCTGAAGGGCCTGTTCCTGGGCTGTAAATTTTCTTTGTTCTTTTCTTTCTTTGTTCTTTTCTTAAATGCTTACTTGACAAATCTGATAATGCCTATGACTAACCACACTGTCATGCTAAATTGAGCGAGGTTCCTGCAGGGATTTTTGGATCTGATGGCTCAATTTGTCACTTTTCTTAAATCAAAGAATGAAGTGTGCAGTGAGCTGTCAGGTTCCTTAAAGACATAATGTCAAACTGGACGAGTTGAACAGTGAACAGCAGGGAAAGGTCACAGAGACCTGGCACATGTGGTCAATGTTATGAATATAGTCAAATTGAAGCTGGGTCTGTGGTCCTTCGAATTAAAAAACAAAATGCAACAGCACTTTATTGAGTCTGGGGAAAATACTAAAAAAAGTCAAAAACACGGAGAAATGGTGCCTGCCAGAAACCATCTGCGTACATCTGAGCATGTTAGTACAGGGACTCATAGCTGATTTCAGAAATTAAATGCGAAATTGAGGGTGGCACGGTGGCTCAGCGGTTAGCACTGCTGCCTTACAGTGCTGGGGACCCGGGATCAATTCCCGCCTGGGGCAACTGTCTGTGTGGGGTTTGCACATTCTCCCCGTGTCTGCGTGTGTTTCCTCCGGGTGCTCCGGTTTCCTCCCACAGTCCAAAGGTGTGCAGGACAGGTGAATTGGCCATACTAAATTGTGTTAGGTGTTAGGTGAAGGAGAATGGGTCTGGGTGGGTTGCTCTTTGGAGGGTTGATGTGGACTTGTTGGGCCGAAGGGCCTGTTTCCACACTGTAGGGAATCTTAAAAAAAAGATTGTCATGTTTGTCTCAAATCTACTCCTTCAAGTGGACATTAGTGAGTTGGCAATTGGATTTCCATCAGATGTTTGATGTGTCTGAAATGACTACATTGAAGATTAAATTCCATTTACAGTTCAGTTCTCCTTTGAAGCTTCCTTGACACCTCATTTGGTATGATATTCTATGTTACCCTTCTATGTTACCAGGCCCCAATCTTTTCCAAGTCAATCCTTGTCTTACTAGCTTCTCGGTTCCAGCTCAGAAACTGGCACCCTGGGGGAGTTAGACAGTGAATCCTAACCCTGCATCACCTGGGAATATATCGAACATTTGATATTAAATGTGCTTTTTATAAGAGGACCAATTTAGCCAAGATGACTATGGACATAGATAAGTAGAGTTGATAATTACAATGCAAAATGTTGTTGAGCTGAAACTGAGATGAAGGGACCGTGGTTTTTGGGGATTTGTATGCATAAAAAAATGCCCAACCCGTTATCCCGTGCTTTTAAAGTAAAGAGCTGAAAATATGTTGCTGGAAAAGCGCAGCAGGTCAGGCAGCATCCAAGGAGCTGGAGAATCGACGTTTTGGGCACGAGCCCTTCTTCAGGAGTCCTGTGAGGCAAGTGCAAGACTTGGACTTGATTCTCTTCACTTGGCTGTATTACAGGGTTTGCAGAGCCAAAGTGAGCCTTTACTTTAAAAGGAGAAAGTGAGGACTGCAGATGCTGGAGATCAGAGCTGAAAAATGTGTTGCTGGAAAAGCGCAGCAGGTCAGGCAGCATCCAAGGAGCAGGAGAATCGATGTTTCGGGCATGACCCCTTCTTCAGGACTCCTGAATGGCCTACTCCTGCATCTATTGTCTATTGTCTATTGTCTATTGTCTAATTTAGCATGGCCAATTCACTTTGGCTCTGCAAACCCTGTAATACAGCCAAGTGAAGAGAATCAAGTCCAAGTCTTGCACTTGCCTCACAGATATCCAGTATATGACAAGCAGTCTCAAACCCACAAACAGACTTCAAGGCACAAGCAAATAATGTGCAACCATAGGTGTTACACTGAGACTTGCTGAGTGGAACAAATATGTACACTTGATTTTAGCTTTGTATAGCAATAAACATAAACTTTATTCTATATTTTCTTACAAATAGATCCTGGGTTGCAATTAAGTTCAAAACTGTAATTAGAGTGGCACGGTAGTTCAGTGATTAGCACTGCTACCTCACAGCGCCAGGAACCCAGATTTGATTCCAGCATCTGGCAACTGTCCGTGTGGAGTTTGCACATTCTCCCCATGTCTGCATGGGTTTCCTCTGGGTGTTCCAGTTTCCTCTCACAGTCCAAAGATGTGCAGGTCAGGTGAATTGGCCATGCTAAATTAGACAATAGACAATAGACAATAGATGCAGGAGTAGGCCATTCAGCCCTTCGAGCCTGCACCGCCATTCAATATGATCATGGCTGATCATTCCCAATCAGTATCCTGTTCCAGCCTTATCTCCATAACCCTTGACTCCACTATCTTTAAGAGCTCTATCCAATTCTTTCTTAAATGAATCCAGAGACTGGGCCTCCACTGCCCTCTGGGGCAGAGCATTCCACACAGCCACCACTCTCTGGGTGAAGTAGTTTCTCCTCATCTCTGTCCTAAATGGTCTACCCCGTACTTTTAAGTTGTGTCCTCTGGCTCGGCACTCCCCCATCAGCGGAAATATATTTCCTTCTGCCAGAGTGTCCAATCCTTTCATAATCCTATACGTTTCAATCAGATCCCCTCTCAGTCTTCTAAACTCAAGGGTATACAAGCCCAGTCGCTTCAGTCTTTCCGTGTAAGGCAATCCGGCCATTCCAGGAATTGACCTCGTGAACCTATGCTGCACTCCCTCAATAGCCAGAATGTCTTTCCTCAAATTTGGAGACCAGAACTGTACACAGTACTCCAGGTGTGGTCTCACCAGGGCCCTGTACAGCTGCAGAAGCACCTCTTTGCTTCTATACTCAATTCCTCTTGTTATGAAGGCCAGCATGCTATTAGCCTTCTTCACGACCTGCTGTACCTGCATGCTTGCCTTCATTGACTGGTGGACAAGAACACCCAGATCTCTCTGAACAGCCCCTTTACCTAATTTGATACCATTGAGGTAGTAATCTGCCTTCCTGTTCTTGCCACCAAAGTGGATAACCAGACATTTATCCACATTAAACTGCATCTGCCATGCATCTGCCCACTCACCTAACTTGTCCAGGTCACCCTGTAATCTCCTAACATCCTCATCACATTTCACCCTACCACCCAGCTTTGTATCATCAGCAAATTTGCTAATGTTATTGCTGATACCATCTTCTATATCATTTATATATATTGTAAAAAGCTGCGGTCCCAGCACGGATCCCTGCGGTACCCCACTGGTCACTGCCTGCCATTCCGAAATGGAGCCGTTAATCACTACCCTTTGTTTCCTATTATCCAACCAATTCTCTATCCAATCTAGTACTTTGCCCCCAATACCGTGCGCCCTAATTTTACTCACTAACCTCTTGTGTGGGACTTTATCAAAAGCTTTCTGAAAGTCCAGGTACACTACAGCCACTGGATCTCCCTCGTCCATCTTCCGAGTTACATCCTCAAAAAATTCTAGAAGATTAGTCAAGCATGATTTCCCCTTCATAAATCTATGCTGACTCTGTCCTATCCTGTTACTATTATCCAGATGTGCCGTAATTTCATCCTTTATAATAGACTCCAGCATCTTTCCCACCACTGAGGTCAGACTAACTGGTCTATAATTTCCTGCTTTCTCCCGCCCACCCTTCTTAAAAAGTGGCACAACATTAGCCGCCCTCCAATCCTCAGGAACTGACCCCGATTCTATTGAACTCTGGAAAATAATCACCAGCACATCCACGATTTCCCGAGCCACCTCCTTCAGTACCCTGGGATGCAGGCCATCAGGTCCCGGAGACTTATCAACCTTCAGACCTAACAGTCTCTCCAACACTGTTAGGAGCTTTAGTTAGATAAAAATGTAGAGTAATGGGGTAGGGGTCTGAGTGGGTTACTCTTCAGTGGGTCGGTGTGGACTTGTCAGGCCAAATGACAGCAGGGATTTTATGAAAATGTGAGCTTGTGCATAGGAAGGTTGGAGACCGTTGAACTATTGCCAGAAATCTGGTAAAACCAAGCGAGATATCGAACGAGCCCTTTCTTGACATTGGGAGCCACTCATTTGAATTTTCTAACAAAGTTCTAAGCGTCAAAGTGTGATTCTTGCTAGGTAGTAACGAGTTGCCTATTAATGGGAATTATTGCTTGGTAACAACTTGATTAACTACAATTTTCACTTCATTATTTAGCAGCTATCTGTTCTATGATCCTCCATTAGCAAACTAGATGCCACAAATTCTCCATGTGGTTAGAGTGGGTACGTGTGGGTACTGCAGCTCACCATTTGCTCCAAAGGATCTCCATGGTGGACACTAGCCACTAGAGCTACAAGGGCACCGGTCACATGTACACCACCTCCATGGACATTGGCATCTATCATGGCAGATCTGATCTATTCACGTTACGCTTTTGTAATTTAATGCTGTTCCTTGGTAACTATCATTGTAATGCTGCTCAACAGCACTTCATTCTCAGGGACATGCAACTAGCTCATAGGCTCGACCAGGCTCCGTCTCTTGGCTGTTGTCTTGCTGTCTCTGTGCTCACCCACTTCGAATCTACAGGAATGTTCATGGCATCCCTGTCTCACCTTGCCCCTTTACCAGAAATACCAGGCTCACTGTATTTCTGTATTGCCATGCCATTTAGTGCAGATTCAAATTCAGGAAGCTCATCATGGTTGTCAGCAATCCTTAGGCAAGTCAAGGGGATAGCATCCAGACAGGGGTTGTCCCTGGCACAGTAAGTTAAGGGCAGCCTTCAAAACCAGCCCAGGGCTTGGGCATGCTCAGCCACTCGCGAAGGTCAGATCCAGGTTTCTCTCCTCAAAGGGTGAGGAACCAAATATAACGCAACCAAATATAAATATCACCTGCCTTGATTGTTTCAGTTCTACCATGAGCAGTTTTCCTCCTGGACTGAGAGAGAGCAGCAGGTCTTCAGGGAGATGGAAGTATGTGGCACAGCTGTTAGTGTTGGTACAGGTAAGGAGGTGACCAGAGCGAGTGAGTAGGCAGCACAGAGGACACGCTGACTTAGTGGTGTCATCAGGGTTGGGGTGTGATGGTGAGTGAGGGAAGATGTTGCAAGCAATAATGAGACTGGTCGAACATGAGCCTTGCTGGCAGCCTGGCACAGCAGCAGAGATAGAGTGTTAGGTATCAGGGAGAAGATGGTGCCATTTACACTACCAGAGTGGATAACACCATTCAATCTTTTTTCTAGATTTCTAAGCATTCCTCCAGCTGTGACTGCACTGACGCTGGGTGGTAGTCTTGGACCAGGCTGGCACGGTCTGATTTCAATGCCTTCTGTACTAGAGCCTGGAATGAGGACTTCTCACCTCCACACCATCCTGTGCAATCAGACCCACAGGACCCTGCCCGCATAGCTAAACATCAATTTTCCATTCTCTGCCATGTGTGGAGCAAATGTTAGAAACTGTGTTGAGCAGGTACAAAATGGACTTTCAAAGATGACATTGGTGCCAGTGATATTGGTACATTCTGTGATAGTTACAGCACCGGTGGGTTGTTCCAGATTCAGGGAGTAGTAGAATGAGGCTAGAATTGATGAAGAGAGCAACACAGGGACCTGATAGATGGTAAATGAGGTGGGTTTGGTAAGATGCAGCAAGGAAACTTGCTAAACCTTGTATAAAGAAACCTTCAATGAAACTGATACTTACCAAAATGGACCTTGAGGTTTGTCTGTGATGGGGTGTCAACTTGTCTAAGAATTTTGGTGTGTTGTTGGGAAAATTAATATCCATTAACAGAGCGGGATTTGTGTTCCCTTTCATGTGTGATGGTGCCCAGGGTGACCCAAGATGAAAAGAGCCCTGGAGATGAGAGATTTAACATTCAGTGTTAGCATACCTCCAGGTAACACTGCATAATCTTCAGCTAGATTTTGTAATGCTTAACAGATTCTGTTTTGTGACCTCAATTTGCTCAGGAAAAGCTTGTGTGCCAGTCTGTGAAATTATGGAGTCGAAATTCATCTAACGAGAGGCACTATTAACATAATCAATACAATCATTAGTGCTGTGGGCAGAAAACTTACATACATTACCCTTGCTAATCACTAATGACATGGGCTGTAAGAACACAGCAAAGGCCAGAACTGCTACAACCATATGTGCAAGTAGAGTTTCTGAATGGATCACAGCTTTAATAAAAAGAAAGGCTTTTTTTTGATATAATAACCTTATTCAGATGATAGTATATTACCTATGTGTAATGCACAATGAACAATCTTCATGGCACTGCAAATTGGTTATATTCCAGTTTTAAAACTGTCCTTACTTTTTGGCTCCTTTTGTGCTTTACATCATTCCTTTGAGAAAATAGAAAGTTAATGACCTGACCTCTAACCTCCAACCTTGTTAGCCTGTAGCACATAACTCAACAATAGCTGCCTTTAGGAAATTTACAGAAAATGCAGCCTGTGAAAAATCCTTCTCATCAAATATAATTTGACACCAGAGCCAGCCCCTCACAACTGGGAAGGAAATTTAAGTAACCTATTAATTGCCATGATGCATAATATGAATTTCTATATCGTCATTTACAAATAAAAATACAATGGATGAGGGAAATCTGAAATAAAAACAGAAAACTCTGGAAAAACTCAGTAGATCTGGCAGCATCTGTGAAGAGAGAAATAGGGTTAACATTCTGAGTCCAAAGACTTTGACTTGAAACTGATTCTCTCTTCAATAGTGATTTCCACATGGACTGTTGCAGAGATTACTGGGTGACAGAAACATCCTATCTCTTATTTGTTAAGCATTGCTTATTGCATCCATCTAAAATTAGAGACATACATTCCTTCCAGTGTGCTTAGAGGTTAAGTAAATGGGGAAATAAGATCAATTTATTTGCCATCAGTCTGGCATCCCCGAAAACCAGTGGGCTAAATTGCCTCCATTTGTGCAGTAACTATTCTGTGATTTCACCTTTATGTTATTGTGCAATTCCATTCGTAATGGTCACCATTCAATATTTCACCCAAGTGGCCATTTCTCGTATGTTACCGCGAGCCACCAAGCTATTCAACATGTTCAACTTATCACAGCCAAACCCTGGTGTATCCTCATCTAATATCGTATCGTCTTCCTGTCACCTCATTCGGAGATGATTGAACAAAAATGCTGGCTTATTCTCTCTCTGATTCAACAACAGTTAGTGAACTACAGTCAACTTCCTGCCAGCCTAGCTGAGATCATGTAACTGAGCAAAGGCCATACATCAAGGCTGAGTCATTTCATTAAAACCAAATGGGACATTGAGCGACAGAGTCGTCATGTGCTTACAAGGACACAGAAGAGGAACAACTTAACCGTGTCTAAAAATTGCCTGTAGTGAAAACAGTTCTTGCTGAATGTTTACTAGAGTGATATTTTATAATATTACCATATCTCCATGTGTTATATGCTGCAAAGAGGGTCAATATTTGAATGCAACTACCAGCATGCCCTATACACATAGATATCAGGAAATCATGGGCATCTTCTAAACAATGTTCCAAATATCAAAGAGAAATCACCAGTCAGAAAATAAAGGAAGTACAGGCAAACTTCTCCACTGATGTAAAAATTCACCTAGTTTCAGAATTGGAGTTGCACAGTGTCTGGATGTGCAACCCAGAATTCCAAAATTGACTGATAAATTAATAACTCAATTGGACTCACCACATAAAAGCAGTGGCTACAAGAACAAGTCATACACTAGGAATACTGTGGTGAGTAACTCACCACCTGATTCTTAAAGGTCTGTCCACCATCTATAAGGTACAAGTCAGGAGTCTGATGGAATACTCCCCACTTGCCTGGATGGGTGCAGCTCCAACAACACTCAAGAAACTTCACACCATCCAGGACAAAGCAACCCGCTTGATTGTTACTACATCCACAAGCATCCACTCCTTCTACCACTGATGATCAGTAGCAGCAGTGTGTAGTATCTACTAGATACACTGCAGAAATTCACCAAAGATCCTCAGACAGCACTTTGCAAACCCATGACCACTTCCATCTAGAAGACCAAGAGCAGCAGATGTATGGGAACACCACCACATTCAAATTCCCCTCCAAGCCACTGACTGAGTATACTGACTTTGAAACATATCACCGTTCATTTAATGTGGCTGGGTCCAATTCCTGGAGTTGCCTCCTTCTTAGCCTCGTGGGTGAACCCACAGCAGGTGGACTGCAGCAGTTCAAGAAGGCAACTGACCACCACCTTGTCAAGGGCAACTAGGGATGGGTAATAAATGCGGGCCCAGCCAAGGTCACCCATATCCCACAAAATGAATAAATAAAAAAATTCGTCAATCTAAATGTCAATAGTTAAGGCAAACTGTTGGTACCTGTTCCATTTGAAACCAACAAACAATCTTGGGCATCTTGCCTTGTCAATAATGGGCATCGTATGGTATGGGGATGGATGGACTAATTTGAGGTGGATCCATGCAGCAACATTTGGCCACTAGAGGTCTATGATCAGTGGTCTTCTACAGGGCAAGTGCTGAGACCCTGATGTTTGCAGTTATAAATGATCCGGAGGAGAATATAGATGGCCTCATTAGTAAGTTTGCAGATAACACAAAGATAGGGGGAACTGCAGATAATGAGGAGGATTGCCAGATGATACAGCAGGATAGAGACAGACTGGAGACTTGGGCAGAGAAATTATGGATGGAGTTTAATCCGGCCAAATGTGAGGTGATGAATTTTGGAATGCAAGAGGGCTGTACTCAGTAAATGGCAGAATCTTTAGTAGCATCAATATATAGAGGGATCTATGTGTACAGTTCTACAATTCCCTGAAAGTGACAAGTAGATAAGGTGGTAGAGGAAAGAAGCTACTTGGATGCTGCCTGAACTGCTGTGCTCTTCCAGCACCACTAATCCAGAAGTAGATAAGGTGGTCAAGAAGGCAGGCTTGCCTTCATCGGTTAGGGCAGGAGTATACAATTTGGCAAGTCATGTTGCAGCTGTGCAAAACTTTAGTTAGGCCACACTTGGAATATTGTGTGCAGTTGCAATTGCCACATTACCAGAAGGATGCAGGGGCTTTGGAGAGGGAACGGAAAAGATTGTTACGTGGTTTGAACCATGAGGAGAGATTGGACAAACTTGGTTTATTTTCACTTGAATATTGATGGATGAAGGGTGACCTGACAGAAGTTTACAACATTATGAGGGGTTTGGAGGCAGATACAATAACAACATTTAAGAGGCACCTTGACAGGTATATGAATAGGCAGGGAATTGAGGGATACGGACCTCAGAGAGTTGAAAGGTTTTTTGATTAGAAAGGCATCATGTGTCTGCACAGTCTTAGTGGGCTGAAGGGCCTGTTCCTGCATTGTAGTGTTCTTTGTTCTTTATACTGGTTAGACAGTATTCCAAATCTGGAAAATGTAAGCAGAACAGATCAATCAGATCCAATCAAGTGTTACCCTGCACTAGAGTTCATCACCAAAAACGTGACAGTAAATTATTATTCAGAGACCTGGAGCTGCAAAGATCTAAGCAGACAATTCTTTCAAATTTTAGAGAGCTTCTGCCTTACTATCTCTTCCCTGTCTTTTAATTTAAACTATCCTTCTCTGTCTGTATTTGACTTCCTATTATTGGTCTGTCTTCAAGACACTCTGTTTCTCTTTCCCTCTGTTAGTGTGCGATTTAAATCTCAATGGTTAAAGAGATACGCTTTTGCTTTCTCTGTTAGCTAAGTTTCCAATGCCTCATTGCCCTTATGTCACGATTATCAGTTTGTACCTCCAACAAGTTAGAATGCTGAAAGGCTTTGAACTGAAAGCCAAAGAAGAAAGTTTTATGTGTGATGTAGGGTGCCCCTCTCCAGCAAGATCAACCTCATTAAACCAGCAAAGTTGAATACTCTTTCCAACAAAAGAGATCTAGCTTCAGGTAGTTATGCTTCCAAATTAAGTTTCATGCAAGTTATAAGGTTCAATAGTTGGATTCATGCCTTGATATTGATATTTTCCATTGCATTCAAATGATTATGTTGAAGTTTTCCATTCTTTTCTTTGCTGAGTCCCTTTGGAATTCTCGCAACCTGCAAACAAACAAATCAATAAACTTTCCACTATTATTTGAGCTTCAGTAATTTTTGAGCTGTAGGATCCCATGCAAAGCCTCGGAGTATGCATCAAATTCATTTGTTGTCTAAATTCGTTCTCTTAATTCCCTCTTTGCAATTAAAATACCAACATCCCCAACCCCTGGCTAATGGAGCAAACAAAGTGCTGCAAATAACCACCAGTAGATCTGAAAAACTGTGTTTATGTGAGGATTGTCTTTCAGATTGAGGTGAACAAGTACATAGAGCTGAACCATCTGTATATCAGAATAAAGGCAAAGCTAGCTCTAGTTAGGAGTTAATTCCCTAAATCAATCACTTGGCACTGCTCTATCTTCCTAAGAGAAGTCTATTGAAAGGTAAATTGATGTGTCCAAATCATGCTATTTTACCATGGACTACAGATTGTGTAATATATCCTGAAAGTGTCAGAGTAATTGGACAGAATCATTCTTCTTTTTATGTCAAAATCTGGTCAACTCTTTGATCATGTACCATACGCTCTCAATGTACAGTTTGGAATTGTTGCATCCAGCGTCACACTAAGTCATTTGGACCATTACTCCCATTTCTGTTCACAGTCTTGGCAGAGTTAACTAATATTATCTTGTGTTCTACTTGGGAGCTACAATTGGCCTTTCTGCTTTGGGGTTAGGGAGCGAAAATAGAGTCAGGTAGAATTTCCCTTTCTGATTGCTGTGCAATTAATCCAGCTGGAAGGTGTGCATGTACTGGCATAAAGCAAGGACAGGTTTGATTGAGATATTTGCAGTGGTTAAATAATCTGCTGTGTGTACTCACTTGTGAAGAATAGTTTCTTGGATATAGTGCTGAAAGACTTCTAGAATCTGTGAGAAAATATCCCAGCACTCTTTATGTCTTTACGAAATTAATGCACAAGATTTAAAAAGATAACATTTTCTTAATCCCAATATATTCTAATGAGCTGAACGGGAAGGTATTGCCAGCGAAACACACAAATGCAAATATTTTAACAATTAGATGTACTAAGAAAGAAATAGAGAGGTTGCATTTATGTAGTACTCTACCAGATTTTAACATATCCTTAGGTGTTGTATAAACAGTGGATCAATATTAATGTAGGCACTATTATAAACATAAGGAAATATGTTATTGAGACTCAATAAATTGGCTTCTCATCACTGTGCATCTTTTCTAACATTTCAGTGGTCTAGTTGCATGATTTTCAGTTCCTGTCACATGTTGTAAGTGAATACTTTCTTAATTAAATTCCCTTAAGCTGTATATGAATTTATGGCCTAAACGTTTATGCCAATGCCTGGAATAATATAAATGGAAAGAAGAGGTAGTGTCAACTGCTCTATGATTTGGCATTGAAGTGCCTTATTTTGAAAGCAATGATAGTTGCCAAACATGCTTTGGAGGTGCTGGTGTTGGATTGGGGTGTACAAAGTTAAAAATCACATCACCACATTATAGTCCAACAGGTTTATTTGGAAACATTAGCTTTTGGAGCAGTGCTCCTTCATCACGTGGAGTATAAGATTGTAAGACACAGAATTGATAACAAATGTTTACAGTGTGATGTAACTGAAATTATATATTGATAAAGACCTGGATTCTTTGTTAAGTCTCTCATCTTTTAGAATAACCATGTTGGTTTGAGTTCTTTCATATGTAAATCCCAGAACGTTTTTTAAAAGTTACATTTTCAAGTGAACTTTAACAATAGGTGCCATGTCAGCCCAGATAATTGAAGGTGTGAGGTGCCCTGTGTGAGGCTGTCTGTGCCTCAATGTTCAGGCTGATACTATTTCTAACGAAGGGATTTTATATGAATTCATGCAGTTTTTGAGCAAAATAAAATATAATTCTGCAAATACAAATTCACCCACAAACTTATATATGTGTGTGTATGCATGTGGATGTGTATGTGTTGGAGGGGGGTATGCCTGTCTGTGAGAGAATGTTTATGTGTGTGAGTGTGAATGTAAAGGGGTATAAGCCTGTGAGAGGGTGTGTGTGGGAGTGAGTATGAGTGTGGGTGTTTATGTGTGAGTGTATGAGAGAGAGCTTGTGAATGATAGATGGCCTATAGGAATGTGTGTGAGAAAGTGAGAGACAGTGGGATCACCTGTAGTATTACATGAACCCAAGGTCTCAGTTGAGGTCATCTCCATGGGTACCGAACTTGGGTATTAGCCTCTGCTCGGCCACTTTTCATTGTTGCCTGTCTTGAAGTCCACCTTGGCGTATGGTCACCCAAAAGTCTGAGGTTGAATGTCCTGGACCACTGAAGTGTTCTCTGACTGGGAGGGAACAGTCCTTCTGTTGATTGTTGTGCGGTGTCCATTCATCCGTTGCTGTAACCTCTACTCGGTCTCACCAATGTCCCATGCCTCAGGACATCCCTTGCCTGCAGCATATGAGATAGACAAATAAACCTGTTGGATTATAACATGGTGTTGTGTGATTTTTAACTTTAAACGCTAAACATGCTGTCACTAATTAGTTGGTCATTTTTCTATCAGGTGATATTTGATCTTCAATGTGTTTGTGCTCAAAATTCCTTTCGAGTTGATGCAGCCATCTGGTTACCTGCAGTACAACCCAAGGAGGGTAATACCTTTCATCCTAATTGTTTTCAACAAGCATGAAGGCCATGGTGCCATTATCCCTATTTGGAGTCATAGAGTCATACAGCCCGGAAATGGACCCTTTGGTCCAATCAGTCCAAGCCAATCATGATCCCAAACTAAACTAATCCCACTTGCCTGCTTATGGTCCATATCCCACCAAATCATTTCTATTCATGTACTTATCTAATGTCTTTTAAATGTTGGAAATGTGCCTGCATTCACCATTTCCTCAGTAAGTTCATTCCACATGCAAGGCAGTCTGTGGAAAAGGTTTGCCCCTCATGACTTTTCTAAATTTTTCTCCTCCCACTTTAAAAATATACCCCTTAGTCTCATCCTATGGACAAGACACCTACTATTAACTGTCTATACACCTCATGATTTTATAAACCTCTATAAGGTCACCTCTAATCTCTTACGCTCTAGTGAAAAATGTCCCAGCCTATTTAGCCTTTTCTTATAACTCAAACTGTCTTTGTAAACACACTTTGCTGCACACTTCTGGCAAAATTTGTGGATAATTATCCTCCTACATCTCTATACCGTAGAGGCTTTTAATACAATTTTACTTTTCCAGTTTGATGCACTGTTAGTACACATTTATACTGTGTTTTACTTTCACAGTCCTTTGAACTGTGGAAAATCTTTATTCTCTGAAGCAGCCTCCAGCAGATCTAAGAGTGAATAGAGGCAAAGGACAAAATAAACAATAGTTCTTTAACAGTTTCATGATATTTATTTTAAGTATCTCCCACTTGATTCTGCAGGTTGCAACCAAGTTTTATAGTTCAGAAGGAGATTCCTATGTTTGGAGTCAACCATACTTTCAGAATAAAAGCACATGTAGTTATACCAGACAAATGAGCAGGCATTAATTTCTTGAATTGCTTTGATGTAATTTGTTTTTTTTAAATTGCTGCACTGAGAGGTAAGCCCTTACTTTAAGAGTGGCTCAGTGGATAGTACTGTATGCTTTCAGTTTGATTTCAATTCAAACAGTTGTGACCCCTTGTGCATCCTGCTTTCCTCCACTCCACCAGTAGCAGCCCAAAGTAAAACCTCAAAACCTCAGCAACGGATTGTCAGCAGGCAGAACACTCAGTAAGGTCTACACTTTCAGCAACTCACAACAGGTCTTGGAGTAATTTGTGAATGGTTTTCTCAGTTTAGATTGGTTTTGTATCCAGTCATGTTGATTGAAGAAGGGCTTATGCCCAAAACATCGATTCTCCTACTCCTCGGATGCTGCCTGGCCTGCTGTGTTTTTCCAGCACCACACTTTTCAACTCTGGTCCCCAGCATCTGCAGTCCTCACTTTCTCCAAGGTGATACTAATGCAGATGTTGATCAAATCACCTTCTAAACGGATGTTGAAAAGCTGATATAGTACTCATGACGTGTGTGAAAGGCTTAGGAATGAAATGGCTTAAGTTAGCTCTCCCTGTCCAAACATTCAAAAGTGTACGGAAACAGACCATTCAGTCCAACCAGTCCAAGCCAAACATAATCCCAAATTAAACTAATCCCACTATACTTTCAGTGCTATCCCCTTTGTGTTAACTATTCCACTAGTCACCTCTTCCTTTCATGGAGAACCTTGGAATATTTTGCTCCATTTGTCAGACGTGGGTCACAAATTGTTCTTAAAAAGACAATGGTGAACTGCACTCTTTGTGCCATTGGAATCCTTGAGCTGTAATTAAAGTGCAGTTAGGAAAGAAGTTCCAGAATTTTGACCCAGTTTCAGTGAAGGAATAGTGATACAGTTTCAAGTCAGGATGGTGTGTGATTTGTAGGGGGTGATGTTTCCATGTATCCACTAGCCTTGTCCTTCTAGGTAGCAAAGATCATGAGATCGTAGGTGTTCTCGATGGAGCCAGGAGGAGTACTCCACAATGACTTCCATGAAAATATTGCTAATGTTATATCTTTTTTTTTAGATTACTTACAGTGTGGAAACAGGCCCTCCGGCCCAACAAGTCCACACCGCCCCGCCGAAGCGTAACCCACCCATACCCCTACATCTACATCTACCCCTTACCTAACACTACGGGCAATTTAGCAAGGCCAATTCACCTGACCTGCACATCTTTGGACTGTGGGAGGAAACCGGAGCACCCGGAGGAAACCCACGCAGACACGGGGAGAACGTGCAAACTCCACGCAGTCAGTCGCCTGAGGCGGGAATTGAACCCGGGTCTCCGGCGCTGCGAGGCAGCAGTGCTAACTGTAAGCATATTGTAACACTATTTGACAAACCTGGTGTTAATTCTTGCCTAGATATGACACCAGGTAAAAACAATGACTGCAGATGCTGGAAACCAGATTCTGGATTAGTGGTGCTAGAAAAGCACAGCAGTTCAGGCAGCATCCGAGGAGCAGTAAAATCAACATTTTGGGCAAAAGCTCTTCATCAGGAATACAGGCAGAGTGCCTGAAGGGTTGAGAGATAAATGAGAGGAGGGTGGGGGTGGGGAGGAAGTAGCATAGAGTACAATAGGTGAGTGGGGGAGGGGATGAAGGTGATAGGTCAGGAAGGAGGGTGGAGTGGATAGGTGGAAAAGATGATAGACAGGTAGGACAAGTCATGGGGACAGTGCTGAGCTGGAAGTTTGGAACTGGAGTGAGGTGGGGAAGGGGAAATGAGGAAACTGTTGAAGTCCACATTGATACCCTGGAGTTGAAGTGTTTTGAGGTGTTCCGAGATATGACACCACATTGTTAAGCTTGAGAAGTAACCCTAGCTTTTGTACATAGAACATAGAACATAGAAGAATACAGCGCAGTACAGGCCCTTCAGCCCTCGATGTTGCGCCGATCAAAGCCCACCTAACCTACACTAACCCACTATCCTCCATATACCTATCCAATGCCCGCTTAAATACCCATAAAGAGGGAGAGTCCACTACTGCTACTGGCAGGGCATTCCATGAACTTACGACTCGCTGAGTGAAGAACCTACCCCTAACATCAGTCCTATATCTACCCCCCCTTAATTTAAAGCTATGCCCCCTTGTAATAGCTGACTCCATACGTGGAAAAAGGTTCTCACTGTCAACCCTATCTAACCCCCTAATCATCTTGTACACCTCTATCAAATCACCCCTAAACCTTCTTTTCTCCAATGAAAACAACCCCAAGTGCCTCAGCCTTTCCTCATAGGATTTTCCTACCATACCAGGCAACATCCTGGTAAACTTCCTCTGCACCCGTTCCAGTGCCTCCACATCCTTCCTATAGTATGGCGACCAAAACTGCACACAATATTCCAGATGCGGCCGCACCAGAGTCTTATACAACTGCAGCATGACCTCAGGACTCCGGAACTCAATTCCTCTACCAATAAAAGCCAGTACGCCATATGCCTTCTTCACTGCACTATTTACCTGGGTGGCAACTTTCAGAGATCTGTGTACATGGACACCAAGATCCCTCTGCTCTTCCACACTACCAAGTAGTCTACCATTAGCACAGTAATCCATCTTTTTATTACTCTTACCAAAGTGAATCACTTCACACTTAGCTACATTGAACTCCATTTGCCACCTTTCTGCCCAGCTCTGCAGCTTCTCTATATCCCGCTGTAACCTGCCATATCCTTCCTCACTGTCTACAACTCCTCCGACTTTCGTATCATCCGCAAACTTGCTCACCCAACCTTCTAACCCTTCCTCCAGGTCATTTATAAAAATGACAAACAGCAATGGTCCCAAAACAGATCCTTGCGGAACACCGCTAGTGACGGCACTCCAAGATGAACCTTTGCCATCAACTACTACCCTCTGTCTTCTTCCAGAGAGCCAATTCCTAATCCAAACCTCCAACTCACCCTCAATGCCATATCTCTGTATTTTCTGCAGTAGCCTACCATGGGGGACCTTATCAAACGCCTTACTAAAATCCATATATACCACATCTACCGCTTTCCCCTCATCTACCTCCTTAGTCACCTTCTCAAAGAATTCAATAAGGTTTGTGAGACACGACCTGCCCTTCACAAAACCATGCTGACTATCCTTGATCACATCATTCTTATCCAGATGTGCATAAATCCTATCCCTTACAATTCTCTCTAAGACTTTGCCCACAACAGAAGTGAGACTCACTGGCCTATAGTTACTAGGATTATCCCTACTCCCCTTCTTGAACAAGGGAACCACGTTTGCTAGCCTCCAGTCCTCTGGCACTACTCCTGTCGACAAAGAGGACACAAAAATCAAGGCCAATGGCTCTGCAATCTCCTCCCTTGCTTCCCAGAGAATCCTGGGATAAATGCCATCAGGCCCAGGGGACTTATCTATTTTCACCCTTGCCAGAATTTCCAACACCTCTTCTCTACATATCTCAAAGCCATCCATTCTACTTATTCGTGCCTCAGTATTCATATCGACAACAATGTCCTGTTCCTGAGTGAATACTGACGAAAAGTATTCATTCAGCGCCTCCCCAATCTCTTCAGCCTCCACACGCAACTTCCCATTACTATCCTTGATTGGACCTATTCCTTCCCTAGTCATTCTTTTATTCCTAACATACCTATAGAAAGCCTTAGGGTTTTCCCTAATCCTACCAACTAAGCACCTTTCATGTCCCCTCCTTGCTGCTCTTAGCTCTCTCTTCAGGTCCTTCCGGGCTACCTTATAACTCTCAATCGCCCCTATTGAACCTTCACGCCTCATCTTTACAAAGGCCGCCCTCTTCCATTTAACAAGGGATTCCAACTCCTTATTAAACCACGGCTCCCTCACACGACCCTTTCCTCCCTGCCTGATAGGTACGTACTTATCAACGACACTCAATAGTTGCTCCTTGAACAAGTTCCACATATCAATTACGCTCTTGCCTTGGAATCTACTTTTCCAATCCACACATCCTAAGTCATGCCTCAACGCATCATAATTTCCCTGCCCCCAGCTATAACTCTTGCCCTGTAGTACACACTTATCCCTCTCCATCACTAGAGTAAAAATCACCGAATTGTGGTCACTGTCCCCAAAGTGCTCACCTACCTCTAGTTCTAATACCTGGCCTGGTTCGTTACCCAGAACCAAATCCAGTATGGCCTCACCTCTTGTTGGCTTATCTACATATTGTGTCAGGAAACTCTCCTGCACACATTGCACAAACACTGACCCATCTAACGAACTTGAGCTATAGCTTTCCCAATCAATATCAGGAAAGTTAAAGTCTCCCATAACAATCACCCTATTACTGTCACTCTTCTCCTGAATCATCTTCGCAATCCTTTCTTCAACGATTCTAGGACTATTAGGAGGCCTGTAAAAGACTCCTAACAGGGTGACCTCACCTCTCCTATTCCTAACCTCAACCCAAACTACCTCAGATGGCAAATCTTCGTCCATCTTCCTTTCCACCGCTGTAATACTATCTTTGACAAGCAAAGCCACACCCCCCCCTCTTTTGCCCCCACCTCTGACCCTACTAAAACATTTAAACCCTGGAACCTGCAACAGCCAATCCTGTCCCTGATCTAGCCACGTCTCCGTAATAGCCACAACATCGAAGTCCCAGGTACCAACCCACGCTGCGAGTTCACCTACCTTATTTCGTATACTTCTGGCATTAAAGTATACACACTTCAAGCCACTCTTCTGTTTACAGGCACCCTCCTTTAAGATTGATGCCATATTCCTAACCTCCATACACTCCAGGTCCTGCACCCTACAGCTACAGTCTGGGTTCCCATGCCCCTGCAGAGTTAGTTTAAACCCCCCCCAAGAGCACTAGCAAACCTCCCCCCAAGGATACTGGTGCCCCTCAGGTTCAGGTGCAGACCATCCTGTTTATAGAGGTCCCACCTTCCCCAGAAAGAACCCCAGTTATCCAAGTACCGAAATCCCTCCCTCCTGCACCATCCCTGTAGCCACGCATTTAACTCTTCTCTCTCCCTATTCCTCGACTCTCTATCACGTGGCACGGGTAACAAACCAGAGACAACAACTCTGTTCGTTCTAACTCTGAGCTTCCAACCTAGCTCCCTAAAAGCCTGTCTAACATCCTCAGCACTCCTCCTACCTATGTCATTGGTGCCAATATGGACCACGACTTCAGGTTGCTCCCCCTCCCCCTTAAGGACCCGGAAAACACGATCAGAGACATCACGTACCCTTGCACCTGGGAGGCAACATACCAAACGTGAGTCTCTCTCGTTCCCACAAAACCGCCTATCTGTGCCCCGAACTATCGAGTCCCCAATTATTATTGCTCTGCTCTTCTCCACCCTTCCCTTCTGAGTAGCGGGGACAGGCTCCGTGCCAGAGGCCTGAGCCCCGTTACTTACCCCTGGTAAGTCGTCCCCCCCACAAGTATCCAAAACGGTATACTTGTTCTTGAGGGGAACGACCACAGGGGGTCCCTGCACTGGCTGCTTCCTCCCAGTCCCCCTCACTGTCACCCATCTATCTGCCATCTTTGGAGTTACTACTTCCCTATAGCTCCGATCTATGACCCCCTCTGCCTCCCGAATGATCCGAAGTTCATCCAACTCCAGCTCCAGTTCCCTAACACGGTCTTGGAGGAGCTGGAGATGGGTGCACTTCCTGCAAGTGTAATCAGCAGGGACGTCCATGGCATCCCTCACCTCATACATGTTGAAGACAGAATATCCTTGCAGTTCAAAGTCTTGACAAGAGGCAGACAAAATACAAACTCATGTCTGTCTCTGTAGCTATTTAATCCTGGAACAGATCACCAGCATGTCCCAGGAGTTCAAAGGACAAATCAGCATAATTGACTCGGAAAGTCTTCTGCTCTTGCCACCGGCAATCAGTGTTGGAAAGGTTTGCAGTTTGATAACCAATCTGTTTTGTGCAGAAGTGGGGCTTGAAACCAAAGCTTCAGTAGGGATGCTACCCAGAGTCCCACAAGATCTCCCAAAGGCCATCTTTAAACATTTTTATACGATGCTAGACATTTTAAATGATGACAACATTAAGAACAAGGAATTCTTTTAACCCAAGCTGTCACTCCTCCACAAAAATAATCTTTGTGATTAAAAGATAACAAGACAGTAGAACTTTTTAAGCACTGTGAAAATCAGTCTGATGCAGTATATTGTTTTTTCATTGAGGAGAAAGTGAGGACTGCAGATGCTGGAGATCAGGGCTGAAAATGTGTTGCTGGAAAAGCGCAGCAGGTCAGGCAGCATCCAAGGAGCAGGAGAATCGACATTTCGGGCATAAGCCCTTCGTTAGGAATGAGGAAAGTGTGTCCAGCAGGCTAGGATAATCATTACCTATTTGTATTTATTATTAGTGTGATGGCCATAATCCTTTTCTGCCAGATACTGCTATATTACCAAATATAGAAATATAGTATCTTGTGGTAAATGCAAGACCTTCTGAGAATTGTGATAAATGCACAAGCAATTCTTTTCAAGCCACCTAAGTTATTTGTGCAAGGAACTCACTTGACTGACAAATCAATGAGTTACTTTGATGTCTGTATTAGAATCTTACTTTCTGCCTTTGGTTGCTAAGGAAGTAGGGTTGTTGAGGAAGTGGTACTTTATCACAAGGACATCACAGAACCAAAATAACTGAAATTTGCAAGCACCTTGTGATTAACATCCTCTCCTGCAATCATTTATATTGTGTCATTTTACAGAATCTGACTGACCAAAGATATAATAGGTATTTTAGCTAGTTAAAACAAGCTAAGGTTCTATCTTTCTATGTCAGCCAGAGCAGCATTCTAACATATTCTGGTAGCTGCAAGTGTGCTTAGAATTAATCTCCCAGCAGCGAAGCTAGTCTAACGACCTTCAATATCTGCTCGGCCTAATGGTTATATTCAGTATGATCCACAAGATGACTCATCACACTATTTACAGAGGGCAGAAATGTTGAAGGTTTTGCCCTCTCTTGAATTAAGTAACCTTAACTGATGATGATGAGCAATGTTACAATTGTCCTTAGTGTCACTGGGCTAGGGTGCTGATAAATCTATCCAGGCTCTCATTCCTGATCATTAACTAGTGTTGCCTGGTAGAGTGTGTCTGTTCAAGTGCTCATGGATAATGGATAGAGTAATGGGCTTGGTCATATTTGGTTGAAATAAAATCTGTTTAGTCCAAAGCCACTTGAATGAAATTCCATACTAGGTCATATTTCTTGGAAATAGCTATTTTGATGCAGGAAAACATGTTAAAGAAAAGCTCTTTTTGAAGACAAATGCTGTAATAGCAGAATTCCAATTGCATTATATGGAGCTGGAAAATAAATGGCCAATGATGATTCTGTTCATCCATTTTCTAAAGATACAAGTATATAGAAGCTTGATTTTAAATGAATTGTGCATTCATTCAAAATGATAAAAATAGTATATTTGTGGCGTTTTGAATGTGTAGCACAGTAGAGAATTTGGAAGTAGGTTTTTGAGAGGAGTCAAATGTGCAGTCTTTGCTTTCAAACTGCCTTTATCTTGCTTGACTTAAGGGGCAAAGGAGGGAAGATAAAAGGACCACAAGTTAAAAGCATCATGCAGCTGCCAGGGAAGCAGACATAGACATGAATTAAGGGCTGCTTGTAATCATACAACACATACCCACTAATGAAACAGAACCCTTTCAATTTGTCAATAGGGGATTTGTTCACTGCAGCATGATGTGTCTGCAGTCAATGCGGCATTATATTTGGGGAAAGCCAACTACCTTGGGGCCCTGAAGTGCACAATCTATTTTTTCCTCCGACCACGGATCTGGAATTAAACTTCTGCCTCCAGCATCAATTACTCACTCAGTACAAGCAGAATCTACAACCAATGAAGGTTACCACACAGGTCCCACCTTCTCAACTTCGCCACAGAGCCTCTCAGGTTAACCTCACCATCTATTGTCTCTTAGAGATCAGCTCCAGGGTTTTCTAGCACTCAGGCTACTTTTAATCCACAACTAGTAAGTGATATTGATATAGCCAGTCAAGGTCTCAGTAACATGCAAGCAAAATGATAGAAGGCCATAGTAATAATTGTTGCAAATGCAGTGCAAGTGGATTGCACATTTATTATAGGAAATGACACATCTTACCCAAGGGAAACATAAATATATCTCAATGCTTGTGGTTGATTGGTCTTGTTGGGTCTACAGACTTCTGTGGGCTCTCCTATTGTCTCCATCTGATAGTTCCACCACTACTGTTCCTTTTCCCCTAGCCAGAATTTGAAAAACAAAAATCATACTTTCAGATCAATAACTAAATTTGTTGTAGGAGATAACCACAGACAGGGTGCCATTAACATTACTGCTACACTAGGATCTCTACCTTTGAACAACAGACCCACATACTTGCATATCCTCTGGAAGATAGGCTCAGATATCCAACATTTGTTTAAAGCAGTGCATTTAAAAGGAAATACTACTGCGTCCCCAAGACAAGTTCACAGCTTCCGAGAGAGCAGGACTACAATTTGTTCCAAAACTCAGCTTGAAAGATTGACTAATGGCATGGAGGAGTTGAATTATATTACCAACCATGATATTTAGCTCACACCTATGTTCAAAATAATAGGCAACTTTTAACCAAAGCATTCACTGGCTGGGAGTGCTACATCTATAAAGTTCAAGTAAATCAGATACAAAATCAGCAAATTATAATAAGGCACTTGGGATGCTGTTAGTGTCACATTAAAAATCTTAGAGAGCAAGAAAGCCTACATTTAATGAATAATACTTTGAATAGAATTGGAGGACATTCAGAGATCATGTAATGTTGAGTTAAATTTTACAAATTAAGCAAGTGCTTCTGAAAGCAAGCATAATGCTTTGATTATTAAGTCAAAGCATGTCAACTCTGGCTGTTACCATCACTTTACCTGATGAATATTTTTTAGTTTTTCCTTGATTTCCACACTGTACCCATTTGCTCAAATGTCAAGATTGAGAAACTTTAGTACTTTGCACTTATGACCCATGAAATTAGCTTGACTAGATAACTCCCTAACAAAAGTTCTAACTAGTGCTCAGTTAGTACAATATGGATTTTTGAATCAAAAAGTCATCAGCAGCTTAAGTTTACTAACATATTTTCTAAATTTAATAGCTTTTTAAATTTGCTGTTGCTTCAGAGTGAAGTAACTGGATTATTAGATTTACTACATCACATTCAAACAAGTTGGGTGATTTTCATACATCACCAAGCATACTCACTTGTGGCCAATCTATTGATTCACCCATAACAGGACACTACTGCAGAATTCCTCCCCCCCCCCCCCAAAATATGTTTAGCTATTTCTCTCCAACCCTTCCTGAAGAAGGGCTCATGCCCGAAACATCGATTCTCCTGCTCCTTGGATGCTGCCTGACCAGCTGCACTTTTCCAGCAACACATTTTCAGCTCTCTCCAAATACTGTGTCAGATGTGTTGCACGTATCGGTCATTGCATTTTGATGTCAGAGACACAGCTTCACATCAGGCCTTAAGTTTCTTAGAATAGAATTTAGTGACTGGTCACACAAGTCCATGTTTAAAGAAAAAACAAACTCTGGAATAAATTTCAAATGTTTGTTTATTTGCATATCAAAACAAAAACAAAAAAAACCAGTTACCGTGCATGCCAAGAGACTTAACAAAATGGCACTCTACATAGTTGATTCGATTGAACTGAACATAGGTCCTTGACATCGTCACTCCATTCACTGCATTTGGTTATTAAAGGTTCCTGCAGTCTTTTCCAGGCACCTCTTGAGACATGCAAGCTCTTAGTGCCATCAGAAGTACTAAGCCAGCCATACGGTCAGTAGTTAAGTTTTCCCTGCTGCCCCTGCCCTCTTTCCAAAAAAGAGAAAAGGGGGCAGCAAGTGGGAGAAGATAGATTTTGGGGTAGAAAGGATAAATGGGAATAGGAGGGAGATTGATGACAGTAGGAGCCAACCAGTTCACTCAATATCCAAAGTTTTTTTTGAAAAGGAAATACATGGCTAGAAGGCAATGCTTGTGGAATGTACAGTGCAAAAAAAAAATCAGCAAAGAAAGGTCACTTTTGTTCTGCAGCTTCTTTTTCCGCCTGTTTTTCTGCTTCAATTACTAAGAAAAAAAAGCAGAAAGATAAAAAATTAGATTACAATTCAGTTGAAGTGTCCACATATTCCAGTCTCTAGACCGTACAGCCAATTTAATGTTTCACTCACCACACGAAACGTGCTGATCTACACCTAACCACAAAACAATTCACCCCTAATAGTTTAAAAAGCAATCAGTTCATCTCACGCAGAGGAAGAGTTTAAGTTAACACAAGCGCAATGCTGCTTGCTCTTTAAATAAAGTCTAAAACTGGAAGATACATTAGAGCGAGATAACAACAGATCAGGAACGTAAAATAAATTCAATTCCTCCCCAAAAATGTGCAATTATGTCGCTGAATAATAAAAAAAAGTCTGTACACAATTAAAAATGTCTAAATGAATCATATGCAACTCTAACCAAGTCACTGCATTTACAGAATTGTTTATGCGCTATGGAAGGTCGAAAATGCGTTCTCCCCTTCCCGTCCAGGCTCTGTCTTAAAGACCACATCCGCCTCATGCACACTGAGCACAAAAAAAAAGTGCCTTCTGCAATTAGAGCGAACTGCACTTACTGGCTGTGTCTGGCAAGGTCATCATAACTTTGGTCTGTGTTTCTCTAAGTTTAGTCTTCGAGAATGAAGTGATCTCCTGCTGCAAGCCTTCCTCAAGTTCCTTGGGTTTCTCATCAGCCATTGTCCCAACTACCTGCACTAGAACATTTACAAGAGAAATGTATCAATTCAGGTGCACCTCCCCGATGCCCACAGTTTACTGTAGCTTACTGTTAAAAAAAAAGTCACGGTCGTCGAAACCTGGACGCAAGAGCCAGAAGTCAAACTGACATTCACTTACGATTAGGGGCCAGTCACTATGCGCCGACAGAAGATGAACATTTCCCAGTTTCGAGTAAACCATCACTGCGTGTCTTAAAACGCTGCGCACACACACTACGTCCCAACACAACAGGAGATTCCTCCTATTATTTAGGTGTTCTGCCTTCTTCCACCCACCCTCAACGAATGCAGAAACTCCATTACGGAATATTCCCTTCGTGTTAAATCTTCGCAATAAATCCTCGCAGCCCCAGCAACCACTGCCACCCCCCTCCCCCAAGCTCGGAACACATTGTTCGCAAAACAATTTCTTCCAACTCCAGCCTCAACAGAAGTAAGTGAGAGAGGAGGATTTTTTTTCTTAAAAGTTAAAGTTAAATGTAACAATCGCACTATCCCACTTCTTCGCTAGGACATTTAAGGTTGTGCAAACTGCTTGAATTACAAAATAATCGCTTACCGTCCGTCTATAATTCAACACAGACTTTAGCGGTGCTCACTCTGGACTGAGGAGCGTTGGCTGCGCGCCGGAGTTGTTATATCGGCGCTTATGCAAATCGCAGCACGTCAGACGCTGCCTTCTCCACCCAGTCTTTGTCCATCGCCTTTCTTCTTCATTCAATCCAAGCCATTTGGAACTGGGTGTTTCCCGTTTGTTGCAGTGGGCGGGGATTGTGAGGGCGTTTTTTCTTTGCGAACGGTTTCCCTCCACTGCACTCTAACTGCAGATTTTACCAAGAGCGACCTCAAGCGAGATCGGTTTGATACAGTCAGCAGAAAGCACTCCAGGATCGACTTCCGTCTTCATTATGCTTTCAAGCAATCACGAGACTCCCCTACCTATCTTCCAGTTGCAGCCTGAGGGACACAGCAGGCTGGTCCCAGTGCCAAAGAACCGCAATAAAGTAAATAAGTGCCCCACACTCCCTTTACTTTTTATCCAGGTGCAAACAATAAGCAGCCAACTGAAAGCTCATTCACAATAGCAATCACAAAGTTAAGACCACACAACTCCAGGTTATAATCCAACAGGTTTATTTGGAAGCACTACCTTTCTGCTTCCAAATAAACCTGTTGGGCTATAATCTGGTGTTGTGTGATTTTTTTAACTTTGTCCACCCCAGTCCAACACCAGGGCCTCCACATCATGAATATCAATCATTACATCTGAATGATGTGCAAGGGGAATCAGATC
Organism: Chiloscyllium punctatum; assembly: GCF_047496795.1. NCBI lineage: Eukaryota > Metazoa > Chordata > Chondrichthyes > Orectolobiformes > Hemiscylliidae > Chiloscyllium > Chiloscyllium punctatum. Next base: position 30,575,341 of record NC_092753.1, read on the forward strand.
CTGCGGGCAGGATCCCACTGGCTCATGGATGTCAGCCCCCATGTGCCCAAAGATCTGTGGTTTGAATTACTCAATGCTACCCTCACCCCGATGGCCCACCTTTGTATGTGGCTGCATCAAGTTATGCACAGAGCCTCGGTACGCAGGCACCAAATGTCACTACATACTGAGGTTCTCCCTGTCCCCGGTGTTGTGAAGGATGGAGCTGGCCTCGCTGCCACAGGACAATAGTTGGATTATTCTGTATCACCTCTCCTTAATGGAGAAATTTGTGAAGGAAAGCACCTTTGACCACAAGTCCATCAGGAAGTGGTCAGTACGTAGCGACCTCAAGACCCTTTGGGAAAAGGATAGGGCAGATCGTGTCAAGCAGTTTCCTGGGAAGATTCCCAAAGTCATTTGGCAGAATGCCTCATCGCCAGGACTTTCAAACAAGCACCAAGGCATCACTTGGCTGGTGGTGAGAAGAGCTCTGCAAGATCCTTATGCATTCCTGGACTCTCTGCGACACCACACTCTGCCCTCGAAGCGGCTGTGCAGGGGCCAAGAATGTCACACACTTCCTTCTGGAATGGGCCTATGTAATGGACATCTGGAGATGAATGCAGTGGTGTTTGTCGAGGTTCGTCCCAAGCAGCTCTGTGACGTGGGACTCCATGCTCTACACTCTGTTCCCTGGATGCACACCAAGACAAACATCAACTATGCCTGGAGGATCACCAACTCAGTAAAAGATGCTTTTTGGCCTGCCCCTTCCAATTAAAAGAGTTGACCCCAACTGAGTGTTGCAGACTGGTGCATTTCAAGGTCCAGGACTATGTGCTGAGGGACACGCTAAACATTGGGGCAGCCACTGCCAAGGCACAGTGGGCGAAGACCACCATGTAAGATCCTTCTGCCAAAGAATAACGGTGGTCCATTCAGTACTGGGCCCTGCTAACAGCTCAGCTAAATGTCAAGAGGTTGATTGTTAATATAGAGAATGGTGAATGTCAAGGCTTAATTTATTCTCTGTAAGTAAAGAGAATATAGCTCTGCACAGCTTTATTATCTATACATGGATGTAAAGATTTTTTATGAATAAAGTATATTTTTGCAATAACTAAAAGAACATTTGAGTTAACGTGTTCAGATGTATGAGGACAACGTCAGAAACTCATGGCCCTGTGTAGATATCATTCCGTAATCAAGATCAGCCATTCTCCATGATTATTTCCACTGTGAGCACTCCAGTGCCTGTGATATCCATTGTTCATGGGAAGCCTCAGACATAGCACATTGGCTTTGTCCTACTCTATTGTCCTTGGAGTGTGGTAGAGCCAGACTGCCAAAACATTCACCCACACAGATCACACCCTCGAGCTCTAAATCATTAGTTCCATTGGTGCATTTATTGTTTTGATAATTATTGGAAATTTCAAGAATAAAAATAACTCAAGATGCAGAGTTGCCAGATTTGGCATGGGGTGGACAAAATCAAAACAGACAGGTGAGGACTTACACAGTGAATGGTAGGGTCTTGGGGAGTCTTGTCCAGCACAGACCATTGGGTACAGGGACATAGTTCATTGAAAGTGGTGTCATGTGTAGACAGGATGGTGAAGAAGGCATTTAGCATGCTTGCTTTCATCAACCAAATCACTGAGAACAGGAGTTAGCGTGCCATGTGACAGCTGTACAAGACATTGGTAAGGCCACATTTGGAGTACTACATACAATTCTGGTAATCTGCTATAGGAAGGATGTTATTAAACTGGAAAGGGTGCAAAAAAGATTTACAAGGATGTGACTGACACTGCAAAGTTTAAGTTATAAGGAAGGATGGTTAGGCTGAGATTTTTTCCTTGAAGTGCAGGGAGGCTGGTGGTTGACCTTGTAGAGAGTTATAAAATCATGAGGGGATTAGTTAAGGTGAATAGACAAGGTATTTTCCTCAGGGTTGGGGAGTTATAAACTAGAGGATATAGTTTTAAGGTGAGGAAGAAAAATTTAGAAAGGAACCTGAGGGGCAACTCTTTCAAAAAGAGGGTGGTGCATTTATGGAATGAGCTGCCAGATGAATTGTTAGAGGTGCGTATAATTAAAACATTTAAAAGACAGGTACAGGTACATGGATAGAAAGGTTTAGAGGGATATGGCCCAAATGCAGGCAAATGGGACTAGTTAAGTTTAGATCCCTGGTCAGCATGGACAAATTGTTTCCATGTTGTATGACTCAATGACTTAATGTTTGTTTTAACCACTTTGTCTCATTGTTTAATCAATCCTAATGGGAAAAAAAAGAGTGCAGATTTATATGCCAGCATCTCAGGAGTCATGTCAGGAACATGGCTGAGGGGTTACCTTATAGAGGTTTACAAAACTATGAGGGGCATGGATAGGATAAATAGACAAAGTCTCTTCCCTGGGGTGGGGGAATCCAGAACTAGAGGACATAGATTTAGGGTGAGGAGGGAAAGATATAAAAGAGACCTAAGGGGCAACTTTTTCACACAGCGGGTGGTACATATATGGAATGAGCTGCCAGAGGATGTGGTGGAGGCTGGTACAATTGCAACATTTAAGAGGCATTTGGATGGGTATATGAATAGGAAGGGTTTGGAGGGATATGGGCCGGGTGCTGGCAGGTGGGACTAGATTGGGTTGGGATATCTGGTCGGCATGGACGGGTTGGACCAAAAGGTCTGTTTCCATAATCTCTATGATTATGACATTGTGGTCATTACGGAGACTTGGATATCACAGAGGGAGGAATGGGTGTTGGGTGTTCCAGGGTTTACATGGTTCAAATGGAATAGAAGGGAAGATAAAAGAGGTGGAGGAGTGGCATTGCTAATCAGGGATAGTACCACAGGTGCAGAAAGGGATATGGTCGAGGGGGGTTTATCTACAGAGTCAGTATGGGTAGAAGTCAGAGACAGAAAAGGAGCAGTCACTTTATTGGGAGTTTTCTACAGGCTTCCCAATGCCAACAGAGACACTGAGGAGCAGATTGGGAGGCAGATTTTGGAAATGTGTAGACGTAACAGGGTTGTTGATGTGGGTAACTTTAACTTCCTTTTAATATTGATTGGAACCTACTTTGTTCAAATAGTTTGGATGGAACAGTTTTTGTCAGGTGTGTCCAGGAAGAGTTCCTAATGCAATATGTGGATAGGCAGACTAGGGGGGAAGGCCATATTGGATTTGGTGCTTGGCAATGAACCATGCCAGGTGGCAGATCTCTAGGTGGGAGACCACTTCGGTGGTAGTGATCACAACTCCCTGACCTTAACTATACTCATGGAGAGGGATAGGACCAGATAGTATAGGAAAGTATTTAATTGGGGAAGGGGTAATTTCAATGCTATTAGGCAGGAACTGGGGTGCCTAGTTTGGAAACAGATGTTCTCAGGGAAATGCACAACAGAAATGTGGAGGTTGTTTGGGAAGCACTTGCTGACAGTGCTGGACAGGTTTGTCCCATTAAGGAAAGGAAGGGATGGTAAGTTGAAAGAACCTTGAGTGACAGGGGATGTGAAACATCTAGTCAAGAGGAAGAAGGAAGCTTACTTAAGGTTGAGGAGGCAAGAATCAGACAGAACTTTAGAGGGTTACAAGGTAACCAGGAAGGAACTGAAGAATGGACTTAGGAGAACAAGAAGGGGGCCCGGAAAAGCTTTTGTGGGTAGGATTAAGGAAAACCCTAAGGCGTTCTACACTTATGTGAGGAACAAGAGGAAGGCCAGAGTGAGGGTAGGGCCAATCAGGGATAGTGGAGGGAACTTGCACCTGGAATCAGAGGAAGTAGGGAATATCTTTAATGACTACTTTGTTTCAGCATTTACTACTGAGAGGGAACTTGACATTTCTGAGGACAGACTGTTATGCTAGAATATGTTGATGTTAGGAAGGAGGATGTGCTGAAAACTTTGAAAAACATATACCTAAGGGTACTACAGGAAGTGAGGGAAGAGATTGCTGTGCCTTTGGCGATGATCGTTGCATCCTCACTGTCCACTGGAGTAGTGTCAGATGATTGAAGGGTGGCAGATATTATTACCTTGACCAAGAAAGGGAATAGGGATAATCCTGGGAATTATAGACCAATCAGTCTTACGTCTGTGAAATTGGAGTATTGGAGAGCATTCTGAGAGACAGAATTTATGATTACTTGGAAAACCATAGTTTGATTAGAAATAGTCAACATGGCTTTGTGAGGGGCAGGTCATGCCTCACAAATCTTACTGACTTCTTTGAGGGTATGACAAAGCATGATGTAGGTAGAGCAGTGGATATGGTGTACATGAATTTTAGCAAAGCATTTAATAAGGTTCAAGACAAAAAAACAACTGCAGATGCTGGAATCCAGAGTAGACAGACAGGAGACTAGAAGAACACAGCAAGCCAGGCAGCATTAGGAGGTGGAGAAGTTCATGTTTTGGATGTAACCCTTCTTCAGGACTGGGGTTGGGTGTGGGGGGAGCTGCAGATAAAGGGGGAGGTGGGGGACAGGGTGGTGAAGTGGAGATAGGTGGAGGGTACGACCTGGTTGGTCAATGGGAGGAATGAATCCGGTTGGTGGCAGGGAGCCATGGAAGGGAATGGGATGGGATGGGCTGGGAAGGGAGTCAGGGGATGACGAGGGAGGTTATTTGAAATTGGAGAGCTCAGTGTTGAGTCCTCTGGGCTGTAGGCTCCCAGGTGGAAGATGAGGTATTGTTCCTCCAGTAGGCGCCGTGCTTTGTTTTGGCAATGGAGGAGGCCAAGGATGGTCATTTCAGAAAGGGAGTGGTTGGGCATGACTGGGAGGTCCGGTTGGCCTCTGTGGGCCCAGCTGAGATGCTCAATGAGCCATTCCCTAGGTTTACGTTTGGTCTCCTCGATGGAGAGAAGATCACATCAGAAGCACATGTAAACTGAAGAGAGGCAGTGAACCTCTGTCTCACCTGGAAGGAGTGTTTGGGGCCCTGGATGAGGTGAGGGGAGTGGTGTACTGGCAGGTTTTGCATCTTTTCTGGTTGCAGGGGAAGATACCTGGGGGTTTGGTGGTGGGGTGTGAAGCAAGGACCTTCAGAGGGAATGGTCCTTGCAGAAGGCAGAGAGGAGTGGGGAGAGGAAGATGTTCTTGGTGGTGGAGGAGTTAGCAGAAGTGTTTGAGGATGATGTGTTGAATGCGGAGACTGGTAGGGTGGTAGGTGAGGACAATTGCGTTGGGATGGGGGGGTTTAGAGCGTCGGAACAGGGAATGGAGGTGGTGTGTCTGATGGCTGTCTGGATGATGGAGGGAGGAAAAGTGTGTTCTCCAAAATAGGTGGATATCTGGGATGCTCGTGAGTGGAATGTCTCCTCATCTGGGCCGATGTGGTGAAGGCGGAGTAATTGGGAGAATGAGATGGAGCTCTTGCAGGATACTGGTTGGGAGGAGGTGTTGTCCAGGTAGTTTTGGGAGTCCCCTAGGATAGGTTCATTCAGAAAGTAAGGAGGCATGGGATATAGGGAAATCCATCTGTCTGGATACAGAACTAGCTGGCCCACAGGAGACAGAGGGTGGTGGTAGATGGAAAGTATTCCGCCTGGAGCTTGGTGACCAGTGGTGTTCCACAGGGATCGGTTCTGGGACCTCTGCTCTTTGTGATTTTTATAAATGACTCGGATGAGGAAGTGGAAAGGTGGGTTAGGAGGTTTGCCGATGACACAAAGGTTGGTGGAGATGTGGATAGTGTGGAGGGCTATTGTAGGCTGCAATAAAACATTGACAGGATGCAGAATGGGGCTGATTAGTGTTAGATGGAGTTCAACCTGGAAAAGTGTGAAGTCATTCATTTTGGCAGGTCGAATTTGAATGCAGAATACAGGGTTAAAGGCAGGATTCGTGGCAATGTTGAGAAACAGGGATCTTGGGGTCTCTGTCCATTGATCTCTTAAAGTTGCCACCCAAGTTGATAGATTTGTTAAGAAGGCATACGGTGTGTTAACTTTCATTAGGAAGGGGATTGAGTTTAAGAGCTGCAAGATTATGCTGTAGTTCTATAAAACCCTGGTTTGACCACACTTGAAATATTGTGTTCTAGTCTTGGTTATGTCATTATAGGAAAGATGTGGATGATTTAGGGAGGGTGCAATGGAGATTTACCAGGACTGGAGGGCATGTATTATGAGGAAAAGTTGAGAGAGCTAGGGCTTTTCTCATTGGAACAAAGAAGGATGAGAGGTGACTTGGTAAAGGTGTACAAGATGTTGAAAGGCAGAGATAGAGTGGATAGCCAAAAACTTTTTCCCAGAGCAGAAATGTCTATCACGAGGGGGCATAATTTTTAGGTATTTGTAGGATGGTTTAAGGGAGATGTCAGAGGTAGGTTCTTTACTCAGAGAGTGGTGGGTGCATGGAATGCAATGCCAGCAGTGGTAGTAAAGTCAGATACATTAGGGACATTTAAGCAACTCTTTGATAGGCACATGGAAGTTAGTATAATGAAGAGTATGTAGGCTAGTCTGATCATAGAGTTGAATAGAAGGCCAGCATAACATCAAGGGCCAAAGGGCCTGTATTGTACTGTACTGTTCTATGTTCTAATGTGGTTTCATTCAAGAATGCAGAAGATTTTTTTTGCCCATTCTATTCAATAATAATTTTAACAGTGACAAATCTTATTTTCAAATCCACATCAACCCAGGAATCATCTCACATTACTATACACAGGCGGTTAACAATTTGTGTCAGAAAACATTGTCTGTGCTTTTGATTTGAGTTAGTTCTTACTATTACTGAGTTATCTGCTCATAGAAATTCTTCAGTGTGAGATTGAGTTTGAATAATCTCAGTGACTGATTTGATTGATAAATTGTGTTTTATTTGGGTTACCGATTGCAGCTCCTAACTCAAGGGAGGCTGGGCCTAGACCATTATTTGACCTTAGATGTTTGCTCAGGGAGACTGCAAATTCAATGAAAACTTGATAATTCACGTTAATCCCCAGCCAGATGAGTTAATGAAAACAATGGTTGGCTGAACTGATAAGCAGTCATCTAACTGTCAATCATGTGGTTCAGGTGTTTATGAATGAATGAAATAACTTTACCTGAACTTTACTTTAGCTGATTATTATACATTGAAATTGTTCCCAGTGAACAACACATAGGCCCAGATATTCCATTCTCCAGATAGTTAGAGACCAAATGTGCCCCAAATAGATGTGCTTCAGTACTCCTCACAAGTCCTAATGCACTGACTTCATTGGCATTGTTAAGATGTCTAAAATTCTAATTCCCAAACCAGGTACTCTGCACAACTGTCTCCAATTCTGAGTTAGGAGACTTGGGTGAGATCTGACATACATCCCTGGATATTTATGGAGGCAATGTTACACGGGTAAAAACCATGTCTAACTGGTGGGTAACCATGTAACTGACTTTGCTGAATCCCCTCACCCTGAGTTCTGACACCCTCTTGACCCTCCAAATTTCCAGACTCTCCATACCGCCCCAATGCTTTCATTCCATAGAGCTCTCATCGCCTCCTCCAGTGAACATCGCTATCCTAACACCCTATCCATCCTACCATCCCTCTGTCCTGCACCCATCTTGCCATCCTACCCGTGTCATCATCTTCCCTACCGTACAACATTACAAACATGACCCATCCTGTCACCTAACACCCTACCCTGCCCCCCCCCACCGTGTCACCCCACCCAGCCAGCACCCTCTCCCTCATACTGTCCTGATACCATCCACCCTATCCTCCTGTCACCCCACCCAGCCTACACGTTATTTGCATACCTCACTCGCATTCATTCACTGACATGCTGAAAAGTGACATAAATGCTCCAGAGCTTTGTAGAGTGTTCATGGACAGTGACTGACCAGAATGCAACCAGTGCCATTTTAAGATAGTTGGCTCGTATACCCTGACACCCGCCACCCAAATGAACCTGCACTATGAAGAAGGACTACAGTGCAAGCTTGTCTCTGAGGAGGCTGTGTTAAAAAGTCCCAGCCAGAAATGTGGAACAGTCTGACATTGGTTGTTAATCCTTGGAAGAGTGGACCCATGTTAGACCATTGGAAAGATGACAGATGCAGGTCAATGAATTGCTTCTGATGCTTACCAGGTGAAAGTGAAGTTAGTCAAGGTGAAACCAGGAACCACCAAGCCCTTGTCTTGTTTTATGGAATTCCAGTAATTCAAAACTAACATCTCCATGGAAATGGGTGCAGAGAGCAAGAACTATTGAAATGGTCTCTCCTTGAGCACCAATTCCAGTGGATACTGTGCAGCTGAAATTGCGCTGATATGCTAGTCATGTTTGAGGAGATGTAAGTTACAAAAACAAAGTCTTTACTGAAACTCATGAACAGTTTCTGAACAAGGTACCAGTTCTGTCATTCACTGTGATACATTGGAAGCCTAAGATACATTCATAGGGCACAGATCTTCACACTCAATAACATAAAGAATAGATAGCCACAGCTTTGTATAATCAGCTCCTTAGAAATTTCTGTACAGTTCAAATCTGACCAATCTTCCAGCATTTGCAAAGGGAAATTGCTTTGGATATCACCTGGAAGTGATGAACTGAATCCAGGGAGGGTTGGTTCCAAAGAAGACCCATTCAAGCCGAACTGTTAGCTCTGTTTCAATCCCCTACTACCAGATGTGTAGGGGTTTTTCAACATTTTCTGTTTTTAATTCAAATGTCTGCCATGGTATTTCTGTCTTGTATGGTTAGCACTGCTGCCGCACAGCGCTAGACAACCAGGTTTGATTCCAGCCTTGGGTGACTGTCTGTGTGGAGTTTGCACATTCTCCATGTGTCTGGGTGTGTTTCCTCCAGGTGCTCAGGTTTCCTCTCACAATCCATAGATGTGCTAGTTAGGTGAATTGGCCATGGTAAATTTTCCAGTGTTCAGGGATGTGTAGGTTTGGTGCATTAGTCAGGGGTTAAATGTAGCAGAATGGATCTGGGTGGGTTACTCTTTGGAGGGTCGGCGTGGACTTGTTGGGCCGAAGGGCCTATTTCCACATCGTAGGGATCTATGATTTTAAATGTCATCTGTTCTAGTGTAAACATGTGAAACCTTGTCAAAAAAGAGCAAGTAAGCTTTTACAACTCACCCATTGAACCATCAATTAGTTTTGAGTGATTAAAATGTTGGCAGCTATTTTTCAATCATTGAACATCACTCCAGAAGGGTGAGGCTGCTGAGCTGTCCTTTGTCTATGTGTATTAGCATGGTTGGCTGGTTTGCAATGAACAGTGATAGCAGTAGCAGAACTTCAATTCCTGTACCAGTTGAGATCACCAAGAACATTCTACCTTCCAAAGCTCATCCCTTGCCTCAGCGCAGGTAACCCTCATGTTCAACCACCAACTGTTCTCTCTCTCTAATGACAGAGTAGTCCTCTGGGACTGTGGAATCTTTACGTTACACAGCTGGAGCTCCACATTTCCAACAACATTCTGTTTGGAGATTTACACCAGATAAACAAGCTTCTTACAGTAGAATGAAAATGAAACCACTGGGCAGAATCCTATAGGGGCCTGAGTGACGTGGGCTATGATAGAAATTTGCAGAATTGCATTAGAAGTCAGGTGAAGTCTATCTGTCTGTGGGAGCAAATCACTACATCTCTTAATTCCAGACATCGAGGTGATTCTGACTAGAAAGTGGTGAGTTACCAATTAAGGGAGATTATTGCTTGTTAACAACTTGATTAACTGCACATCTCACCTCATTAATGTTACCTTCCAGTTCTAACACCCACTGGGAGCAAATTAGACGCTGAGAATTCTCAACATGGAAGTCAGAGTGGGTATCTGGTGACATCGCCCCATTTTCCAAAGGGCCTCCATCTTGTGCTGCACTTTGGGACAATGCAACAACTCATGGGAATGTAGCAGCAAGGATATTGTGTGCTCAAGGACAGGCACTCAGCAAGGACTAAACTAGGCTATATCTTCAGGCTGTTTGTTTCCTCTAAAAGTGCCTATTCACCCTGAGCCTACCTTTATGCTCACAGCATCCCTGCCTTGCCCCTTAGCCAGAGATATCAATACCCAGTCTCTCAGCTGTGCCATTTAGCACAAACACAAAGCCTATGCATGGATGGGGGTGGATGTAGGGTCTCATCACAATGTATCCGAAACCAATCCAGGGACTTGGTGGCAGTCAGCTCCTCAGGCTTCAGGGTGTCATAACAGATAAGGAGCTAATGTACAGCAACCATCTGCCTTAATTCTTTCTGCTTGATTAAAGGCTGTCTTTCAGCCAGGAATGCGACAGAAGCCAGTATTAAGAGAGATAAAAGTGGGTGACACAACCGTTAGTGCTAATGCAGTTGGAGAGGTGTCTGAGCAAGCGAATAGGCAGCACACAGGACATGTAAAGTAAGTGCCATCAGGTTAAGTAGGGCAAATGGAATGGTTAACAGTGAATGAGGGAAGATGTTGCAAACAATAGCGAAGTGGTACAACATGAGTCTTGGTGACAAATGGGTACAGTTGCAGAGATGGAGGTTGGAGGCATTATATTGGGTGAAACCAGGAGCAATGATATCGGTCAGGGAGTAGCTGATTTGGAGACACTGTGGGTTGGTAGGTCAGCTGATATTCCTTGGTCATATCTCCTCTGAAAGATGGCTGGCAATCAGAGTGAGTGGTGTAGTGATGTTTAATGATTATCCTCAAGGTGTGGCCCTCATAATACAGTAGTCCACTAACATACATGTACTAGGAGGTTGCAGCTGGTTTTAACTTCCGTTTGTACATTCCTAGAAGGACTAATAATACAATTTGCTTGCAGTTTGGGACATAATGACTGGTAAGTGGTTAGGGTGAGAGGGGAAAATATAAAACTGACCTAAGGGGCAATTTTTTCACACAGAGAGTGGTGCGTGTATGGAATGAGCTGCCAGATGAAGTGGTGGAGGCTAGTACAATTGCAACATTTAAAAAACTTCTGGATGGGTATATGAATAGGAAGGGTTTGGAGGGGTATGGGCCAGGTGATGGCAGGCGGGACTAGATTAGGTTAGGATATCTGGTCGGAATTGGCAGGTTGGACCAAAGGGTCTGTTTCTGTACTGTACATCTCTATGACTCTATGTGGGCAAGTGTAATCATTGTCTCATTATCTCTACAGCCACAGAAGAGCACAATCTAGTTTATTTTGACATGCCTTTCTCCCTTTAAAGGGTTGCTGTTCAATATTCCCTTGGCACCATCAGGATTCCTCTCCAGTGAATTTACATCTGCCATCATCATTTTGCTAGATGCTATCTTTTGCTACCTTTTACATTTTGCTATCTTCAGCTACAAGTGCCGTTTGGATCCTCCATCTCAGCCTCCTCCAGTGGTCCCCAGCATCAGAGATACCAGTCTTCAGCCAATTCAATTCACCCCACATGATTTCATGAAATGGTTGGAGCCTCTGGATACTGCACAGCCTCTGGGCACTGACAACATTCTGGCAATAATACTAAAGACTTGTGCACCAGGACTTGCCACTCCCCTCACCAAGCGTTCATGTACAATCATGCACAGTGGTTGACACGGTGGCACAGTGGTTAGCACTGCTGCTTCACAGCGCCAGAAACCCGGGTTCGATTCCCGCCTCAGGCAACTGTCTGTGTGGAGTTTGCATGTTCTCCCCGTGTCTGCGTGGGTTTCCTCCGGGTGCTCCGGTTTCCTCCCACAGTCTAAAGATGTGCAGGTCAGGTGAATTGGCCATGCTAAATTGTCCGTAGTGTTAGGTAAGGGGTAAATGTAGGGGTATGGGTGAGTTGAGCTTCGGCGGGTCGGTGTGGACTTGTTGGGCCGAATGGCCTGTTTCCACACTGTAATCTAATCTAATCTAATCTAATCTAATCTAATCTATCTGACAATGTTGAAAATTGCCCAGATACGTCCGGCACACAAACAACAGGACAAATCCAATCTGGCCAATTACTGTCCCATCAGTCTCTGCTTGATCATCAGTAAAGTGACAGAAGGTGTCATCAACAGTACTATCAAGCCTCACTGGCTCAGTGATGCCCAGTTTGTATTCTGCCAGAGCCATGCAACCCCTGATCTCATTACAGCCTTGGTTCAAACATGGACAAAAGAGCTGAATTCGAGAGGTAAAGTAAGAGTGACAGTTCTTGACATCAAGGTCGAATTTTAAGTGTGTGGCATCAATGAACCTGAACAAAATTGGAATCATTTGGGGGAAAATCTTTGCTGGATGGAGACATACCTGGCACATGGAAAGTTGTTGTTGGAGGTCAGTCATCTCAGCTCCAGGACATCTCTGCAGGAGTTCCTCAGAGTAGTGTCCTCACCCAAGCATTTTCAGCTCCTTCATCAATGACCTTCTCTCCATCATAAGGTCACAAGTGGCCATGTTCTCTGATGAATACAAGATCAAACCTTTTCATGACTCCTCAGATACTGAAGCAGTTCATGCTCAAATATAGAAGATCTGCATATTATCAAATGCTAGGCAATGACCAGCCCCATAAGAGACCATCTTAGCACTGCCCCTTGATATTCAATGTTGTTACTATCAATGAATCCCCCACTTCTAATATCCTTGGGGTTACTATTGACCAGAAACTCAACTGGACTCGCTCCATAAACACAGTAGCTGCAAGTCAGAGACTAGGAATATTGTAGCGAGTAATGCACCTCTAGAATCCCCAAAGCCTTTCCACCATTAACCAGACACAAGTCTAATGGAATGTTTGCCTGGCTGGGTGCAGTTCCAACAACATTGAAGAAGCTTGACACCATCCAGGACCAAGCAGCCTGTTTGGTACCACATCCACAAGTGTCTGTTCCCTCCACCGCTGATACTTAGTAGCAGCAGTGTGTACTATCTACAAGATGCACTGCAGAAATATACCAAAGATCCTTAGACAATATCTTCCAAACCCATGACTATTTCCATCTGGAAGGGCAAGGGCAGCGGATACTTTGGAGCACCACCATCACTTCCAGCCACTTATCATCCTGACTTGGAAATATATTGCCATTCATTCACTGTTAAAATCCAGGAATTCCCTCCCTAATGGTATTTAAGAAGCCAGCTCACTACCACATTCTCAAGGACCACTAAGGGTAGGCAATAAACACTGGCCAGCCAATAACACTTATGCCCATGTCCCATGTATGAATAAAAATAAGTTCCCTTTTTTCAAAAACACAAGTTGTACTTATAAGTTCAATATCTGTAAGTAATTCAGAGTTCACATTTGTCATCATGATAGTCATTCTGACATTCAATCTAGAGTCAGCTACAGTGGATCTCTGGAATTAGCACCAGTAAATTATCGAACAGTGTAATTCAACATGGAAAAATGCTCATAGGCAACAATCCAAGAAGCAAAAAGCATGGATTACCATTAACGTACTTATCATTTTATATGGGGCAAAGCTTGAAACATCTACAGAGAATCAAACTAAAAGACAAAATATTTAAGCAAACTTTAAAACTTTTTTAAAAATTTGAAAGATTAAAAATGTAAAAATCTGAGAATATTTTATAATTAAATTCCATAAATGGAAGGTTCATCTTTCAAATTCAGAGACATGGTTCAACATTAATTATGATTTAATTTTCTTTTAAAACCCAGTTACACCATTTTCAAACAAGGTGTAACTTTTTCAAGCATTGTGACACTGAAATAAGTAATTTCTCAGATTTCCATCTGTAAGGATTTCACAACAGTTTATTCTGTGATGGAGCAGGGAATCACTGACAGCAAATGGTGACTTCAGAACTTAACGTGTGTATGTGTACACCAGAAGATGCTATTGTTTTCATAATGCAAAACATTGTGAGTTCTGCCACCATCACAACCACAAAGTCCAGGCCAGTGCATTTATCATCAAAACCGTGTGTCAAGCTTCACAATTGATACTTTTGTAAGATAATTTACGTATACGGCTGTTTCAAGAATAACTTATGTAATAGATCAAATTACTGCTGAATAAAAACATTGTCCAGTATCTTTGGTGCATAATGTTTCTGAAGCAGTCACCATTATTGTTCCAGTTGTTGGCATGTTAGCCTCAAGCACTAGATAAATATTAAACCATGTTTGAAATAATCATCCAAGCAAATACTCTAATGCAGTATCAATAGATTACTGCATTTTTTGGCATGCTGCTATTTATTTCAGACATTTAACTGAAGTCTTATCCGCCTGTTTCTCTAGTTAAGATTCATGTTATAGATTTGATTCAGTTCTTTGAGCTTCACAGCCACCATCCCCCCAAAACAAAATCGATTTAAAATATTGTTCATGTATTGCTTTTATTAAATATTATTAGTCTAGTGTGATGACTCAGTTTGTCAGCAATGACAGATATTGAGGTTTGAAAGTGATGTATAACTATAAAAGCTATGTAAATCACTGACAGGTTCACAATGACAATAATGTACACTGTAAATGCAAATATTATTCATACCATCATTTTCTCAAGTGACATCAATACACAGGCAAATGTGACTAAGTCCCATTTAAAATAACTTATCTGCTGAATGTTCAAATGCATGCTCCCAAAACCAATCCTACTTAGTATTCATTCCACCTGCACCCCTCCCCCCGCTCCCCCACTAACTGGCATCAAACCATGTATACTGGTATATGATGCAAGTTCCCATCCAAGCCACTTATCCTCTTGACTTGACTTCCTTCACTGTTAAAATCAAGAATTCCTTCCCTAAGTGCATTGTGGGTCTGACAACAGCAAATGGACAGCATAGATCAGTGGGGATGTATTTTACCTTCCACCTGATACAGGAACATATCCTGATATATTAACATTTTTAAAAAATATTTGACAGGCCAGGCAGCAATTTTGGGATGAGAAACAGTTCACTGTCAAAAACGTATGTCCTTTTGAAAAGTTCAAACATGGAGACCATTTCTGTATCACAACTGTAGGTGGGCCAAAAGTGCACTGGCAATTGGGATTAGACTGGGAGGAGTCTGACTCACACTTCACCTCTGTTTTTGCTGTCCAACTAATGATGCCAGGTGGGCTTATAAGGTAGGAAGCAGCATGAGGTGAGGTGAGGCGAGAGTGATAGGCCTTGACATCAAGGCTGAATTCAGTTGAGTAGAGCATCAAGGGGCCCTAGCAAAACTGGAATCAATTGGTATCCAGTAGTTGGAGTCATACCTGGCGCATAGAAAGATGGTCATGGTTGTTGGAGATCAGTCATCTTTCTACAGGACTTCATCAGGACAGTGTCCTCGACCCAACCATCGTCAACTGCTTCATCAATGATCTTCCCTCTATCATAAGGTCAGAAATGGGATGTTCCTGATGATTGCACAGTGTTCAGCATCATTCAAAACATCTCAGATATTGAAGCAGTCTATGTTCAAGTGCACCAAGATCTGGACAATATCCAGCCTTGGACTGACAAGTGGCAAGTAACATTTGCACAAATGTCAGCCTATGACCATTATCAATAAGAAGCAATCTAACCACTGCCCCTTGACGGGTAATGGTGTTACCATCACTGAATCCCTCACTGTCAACATTCTGGAAGTTATCACTGACCAGAAACCTCAACTGAACTCGCCACATAAACGCAGTGGAAACAAAAACAGTTCAGAGGCTAGGAATACTGTGGTGAATAATTCATCTCCTGACTTCCCAAAGCCTGTCCACCATTTACAAGCCACAAGGCAAGAGTTGGATGGAATACTCCCCATATCCTGGATGGATGTAGATTCAACAACACTCAAGAAGCTTGACACCAACTAAGACAAAGCAACCCATTTGATTGGCATTATACACACAGGCATCCAATCTCTCCACAACTGGCACTCAGTAGCGGCACAGTGTACTATCGATAAGATGCATTGCTAAAGTCTGTCAAAGATCCTTAGACAGCACCTTCCAAACCCACAACCACTTTCATCTAAAAGGACAAGGGCAGCAGATACATAGAACCGCCACCACTTGAAAATGTATCACTGTTACTTCACTGTCGCTGGGTGAAAGTCCTGGAATTCAATCCTTGGTGGAATTGTGGGCCAGCCTACAGCAGGCGGACTATAGTGGTTCAACAATGCAGCTCACCACCACCCTCACAACTAGGGTTGGACAGTAAATCTAACTCAGCCAGTGACACCCATATCCCATAAATGAATTTTTAAAATAAAAAGTATGGCTGGCTACCCCACTGAGAGAGGTGGACATTTCAGGGAAGGAAGGGGCTGGGGAAGGCATCTCAAAATGGAACTATTCCCTGAGGCATGATCAGAATTTGAAAGTAAAAAAATGTCCTTAACTGCCAGGACCTTCATTGTGAAGAGGAGACGCCTCCACGGTATCAGGTACCCTGGTTCGACCACAGATGGAGTATTGTACACAGTTGTGGGCACCACATTACAGAAGGAATATGAATGCTTTGATTCATTATTCAGAAGAATAGTTTTCAGAATGAGAAACTTCAGTTATAAGGATGGATTGAAGAAGGTGGAGGTGTTCTTCTTTGGAGATATGACTGCTGAGAGGAGATTGATTGAGCTTTTCGAAATCATGAGCGTACCGCATAGAGAAGGTAGGTGGAAGCTGTTCCCTCTTGTAAAAGCGAACAAGAACAAAAGAACATAGACTTAAAGTGTCCAATTGGCTGAGGAGCGGCAGGTGGAGTTTAATTTGGATGAATGTGAGGTGTTGCATTTTGGAAAGGCAAATCAGAGCAGCACTTATATACTTAATGGTTAGGTTCTGGGAAGTGTTGTTGAATACAGAGACCTTGGAGTGCAGTGTTATAGTTCGTTGAAAGTGGAGTCGAAGGTAGATAGGATAGTGAAGATGGTGTTTGGTATGCTTTCCTTTACTGGTCAGAGCATTGAGTGTAAGGGTTGGGAGGTCATGCTGCAGCTGTACAGGACATTGGTTAGGCCACTTTTGGAACACTGCATGCATTTCTGATCTCCTTCCTATCGGAAGGATATTGTAAAACTTGGAAGATTTCAAGGATGTTGCCAGGGTTGGAGGGTTTGAGCTATAGAGAGAGGCTGAATAGGCTGGGGTGTTTTTCTGAGAGCACTGAAGGCTGAGGGGTGACTTTATAGAGGTTTATAAAATCATGAGGTGCATGGATAGGGTAAACAGTCAAGATCTTTTGCCTGGGGTGGGGAAGTCCAGAACCAGAAGGGAAAGATTTAAAAGGGACCTAAGGGGCAACTTTTTCACACAGAGGGTGGTGCATGTATGGAATGACCTGCCAGAGGAAGTGGTGGAGGCTGGTACAATTACAGCATTTAAAAGGCATCTAGATGGATATCTGAATAGGAAGGGTTTAGAGGGATATGGGCCAAGTGCTGGCAAATGGGACTAGATTAGGTTAGGATATCTGGTCAGCATGGATGAGTTGGACCGAAGAGTCTGTTTTCATGCTGTACATCTCTATGACTCTATGACTCTATGGTGTGCAAAAGAAACAATGGTCACGTGAGCAAATGTTCTTCCGCAGTGAATTGTTAGGATATGGAATATACTCCTGTGGACGTGTGGTGGAGGTAGGAAAAGCTGAGGGGACAAGAGAGTATTGGATGATTGTTTGGAGATTGTTTGGATAGAAATAATGTACAAGAGTATGAGGGAACAGTGGGAGATTAGCATGAGATGATATTGCTCATTTGAAAAAGTGATGCAGGAATGATGGGGCTGAACGGCCTCCTTCTGAACTGCAAGAGTTTTGTGGTTTTTTTTGGAGCTACAGGGTTGGCCTTATGATGGAGAAGAGGGTCCCAGGGTTCCCCTAAGATGACCCAAAGGAAAACATGAACTGCTCCGATTAGCTGCCTGGCACCATCGAGTCAGATTGCCCCCCATGGGCAGTCCCAGTAACATTAAACAGAGCTGGAACTGTTGAGGAGTAATTTCCAAAAATATTTGGCTGCCCCCATTTCCTAAAACCTCCTCCCAATATTTCAGGAAAGGGCAGCATGGTGGCTCAGTGGTTAGCACTGCTGCCTCACAGTGCCAGGATCCCAGGTTCGATTCCAGCCTCGGGTGACTGTCTGTGTGGAGTCTGCACGTTCTCCCTGTGTCTGTGTGGGTTTCCTCCAGGTGCTCTGGTTTCCTCCTACAATCCAAAGATGTGCTCGAGTAGTTTGAGAGGGTTTAAACTAGTATGGCAGGGGGGTGGGAACTTGAGCTGTATACTGGACGTGAGAGTTGATGCAGCTGAGGCAATAGCAAGAGCTAGGAACCAAGGGATCAGTTAAAATGTGTTTGCTTTAATGCAAGGAGTATCAGGAATAAAAGTGATGAACTTAGAGCATGGATCAGTACCTGGTGCTATGATGTTGTGGCCATAACAGAGACATGGGTTTCTCAGGGGCAGGAATGGTTGCTGGATGTTCCAGGGTTTAGAGCATTTAAAAAGAATAGGGAGGGGGGAAAAAGAGGAGGGGGTGTAGCACTACTAATCAGAGAGGGTATCACAGCTACAGAAGCTTCCATTGTCGAGGAAGATCTGCCTACCGAGTCAGTATGGGTGGAAATTAGAAACAGCAAGGGAGCAGTCACCTCATTAGGGGTTTACTACAGGCCCCCCAATAGCAGCAGGGAGATGGAAGAAAGCATAGGTCGGCAGATTTTGGAAAAGTGTCGACATAGTAGGGTTGTTGTAATGGGTGACTTTAACTTTCCCAATATTGATTGGGACCTCCTTCGAGCAGAAGATTTGAATGGAACTGTTTTTGTAAGGTGCGTTCAGGAGGGTTTCCTAACTCAGTACGTTGACAGGCCAACGAGGGGAGAGGCCATTCTAGATTTGGTGCTCAGAAACAAGCTGGGGCAGGTATCAGATCTTGTGGTGGGAGAGCATTTTGGTGATAATGACCACAACTGCCTCACATTCTAAATAGCTACGGAGAAGGAGAGGATTAGGCAAAATGGGAGGATATTTAATTGGGGAAGAGGAAACTATGATGCGATTAGACATGAGTTAGGAAGCATGGACTGAGAGCAATTGTTCCATGGTAAAGGCACTATAGACATGTGGAGACTGTTTAAGGAACAATTGTTGCAAGTGATGAATAAATATGTCCCTCTGAGACAGGCAAGAAGTGGTAAGATAAAGGAACCTTGGATGACGAGAGCAGTGGAGCTTCTCGTCAAAAGGAAAAAGGTAGCTTACGTAAGGTGGAGGAAGCTCGGGTCAAGCTCAGCTCTAGAGGATTACAGGCAGGCGAGGAAGGAACTCAAAAATGGTCTGAGGAGAGCCAGGAGGGGGCACGAGAAAGGCTTGGCAGAACTGATTAGGGAGAATACATAGGAATTTTACACTTATGTGAGGAATAAGAGAATGGTCAAAGAAAGAGTAGGGCCGATCAGGGATAGCATAGGGAACTTATGTGTGGAGTCTGAGGAGGTAGGGAAGCCCTAAATGGGTTTTTTGCTTCTGTCTTTATGAAAGAAACAAACTTTGTAGTGAATGAAACCTTTGAAGAGCAGGTGTGCATGCTGGAATGGATAGTGATAGAGGAAGCTGATGTGCTGAAAATTTTGTCAAACAGTAAGATCGGCAAGTCACCAGGCCTGGACCAGATTTGTTCTCGGCTGCTTTGGGAAATGAGAAATGTGATTGCTTCGCCGCTTGTGAAGATCTTTGCATCCTCACTCTCCACTGGAGTCGTATCTGAGGACTGGAGAGAGGCAAATGTAATTCCTCTCTTCAAGAAAGGAAATAGGGGAAATCCCCGGCAATTACAGACCAGTCAGTCTCACGTCTGTCGTCTGCAAGGTGTTAGAAAGGATTCTGAGGGATAGGATTTATGACCATCTGGAAGAGCATGGCTTGATTAAATGCAGTCAACACGGCTTTGTGAGCAGCAGGTCATGCCTCACAAACCTTATCGAGTTCTTTGAGGCTTTAACTAGAAAAGTTGATGAGGGTCTAGCTGTGGATGTGGTGTATATGGACTTCAGCAAGGCATTTGATAAGGTTCCCCATGGTAGGCTCATTCAGAAGGTTGGGAGGAATGGGATACAGGGGAGCTTAGCTGTCTGGATACAGAATTGGCTGGCCAACAGAAGACAGTGAGTGGTAGTAGAAGGAAAATATTCTGCCTGAAAGTCAGTGGTGAGTGTTGTTCCACAGGGCTCTGTCCCTGGGCTTCTACTGTTTGTAATTTTTATTAATGATTTGGATGAGGGGATTGAAAGATGGGTCAGCAAGTTTGCAGATGACACAAAGATTGGAGGTGTCATTGACAGTATAGAGGGCTGTTGTAGGCTGCAGTGGGACATTGACAGAATGCAGAGATGGGCTGTGAGGTGGCAGATGGAGTTCAACCTGGACAAATGTGAGGTGATGCATTTTGGAAGGTCGAATTTCAAAGCTGAGTACAGGATTAAGGATAGGATTCTTGGCAGTGTGGAGGAACATAAGGATCTTGGTGTACAGGTACATAGATCCCTTAAAATGGCCACCCAAGTGGACAGGGTTGTTAAGGAAGCATATGGTGTTTTGACTTTCATTAACAGGGGGATTGAGTTTAAGAGTTGTGAGATCTTGATGCAGCTCTATAAAACTTTGGTTAGACCGCACTTGGAATACTGCGTCCAGTTCTGGTCGCCTTATTATAGGAAAGATGTGGATGCTTTGGAGAAGGTTCAGAGGAAGTTCACCAGGATGCTGCCTGGACTGGAGGGCTTATCTTATGAAGAGAGATTGACTGAGCTCAGACTTTTTTCATTGGAGAAAAGAAGGAGGAGAGAGGACCTAATTGAGGTATATAGGATAATGAGAGGCATAGCAAGAGTCGATAGCCAGAGACTATTTCCCAGGGCAGAAATGGCTAACACGAGGGGTAATAGTTTTAAGCTGGTTGGAGGAAAGTATAGAGGGGATGTCAGAGGCGGGTTCTTTACACAGAGAGTTGTGAGAGTGTGGAATGCGTTGCCAGCAGCAGTTGTGGAAGCAAGGTCATTAGGGACATTTAAGAGACTGCTGGACATACATATGGTCACAGAAATTTGAGGATGCATACATGAGGATCAATGTTCGGCACAAGATCGTGGGCTGAAGGGTCTGTTCTGTGCTGTACTGTTCTATGTTCTATGTGCAGGTCAGGTGAATTAGCCGTGATAAATTGCCCATAGTGTTAGGTTCATTAGTCAGGGGTAAATAGGGGATAGGAGAATGGGTCTGGGTGGGTTACTTTCCGGAGGATCGGTGTGGACTTGTTGGGCTAAAGGGCCTGTTTCCACACTGTAGGGAATCCAATCTAATCTAATTTCATGCTAAGCAATGGTAAGCAAGCAACTGTGTCAGCCTTTGATCATGATTTAGCTGATCTCACTGGAAACTGAGGCAATGCAATAGTAATTAGTTCACCCACACAGTGAGGGGAGCACAAATCAAGGTTCCCACTTTATATCAGTATCCAGTGTTTGTTGCTGGGACATACTTGCAAGGAGTTAAAGTGAGGATTGAATGAGGTTCATGTATTGTATCCCTAAAACCAAAAGGCACGCCAATGCCATCATCCAGATGGATACAATAAGAAAGAGATAGATGAGTCTAGACTTGAAATATCGACTGTGTTTCTCTCTCCACAGATATTGGGAGTTTCCAGTTTAAGAAAGAGTAAGGGGCACCCGATAGAGGTGTATAAGATGAGGAGAGGAATGGATAGAGTGAGTGAAGAGCTGCTGTTCCCCTTAGTTAAATGATAGAATCATAGAATCCCTACAATGTGGAAGCAGACCATTTGGCCCACTGAGTTCACACTGACCCTCTAAGAGCAATCGACCCAAACCCACCCCCCCTACGCAATCCCTGCAACCCTGTATTTCCCAATGGCTTATATGGTCAGTAATAAGGGGAATAATTTCAAAGTAAAATGTAGGAAGTTTGGAGGGAATTTGATAAAAATATGATGAGAGTCTGGAATACTCTGCCTGGGAAGGTAGTTGAGATGGGAAAACTCACAACCTTAAAAAATTCATGGAAGAGCACCTGAAGTGACATTACATCCAAGGACCAGTGCAGTAAAGTGAGACCAGTGCAGTAAAGTGAGACTGGTGCAGTAAAGTGAGACTAGTGCAGGCTGGAGTATGTTTTTTGCTTGATAGTTTGAAGGACTCCCTCTGTACTGTATGATTTTATAATTCTAAGTTGCTGAATCATATTTTGAGCTGAATCTGTGACCCATTTAAGTGTTGGGACTTTAGAAGAGGCACGAACTGCTCTCTCACCACATTGTGGGTAAAACATTTTTCTCAAATTCCCTTCAAACTTCCTGCATTTCACTTTGAAATGATTCCCCTTCTTAGAGTCATAGAGTCACAGAGATGTACAGCATGGAAACAGACCCTTTGGTCCAACCTGTCCATGCTGACCAGATATCCCAACCCAATCTAGTCCCACCTACCAGCACCCGGCCCATATCCCTCCAAACCCTTCCTATTCATATACCCATCCAAATGCCTCTGAAATGTTGCAATTGTACCAGCCTCCACCACTTCCTCTGGCAGCTCATTCCATACACGTACCACCCCCTGCATGAAAAGGTTGCCTCTTAGGTTCTCTTTTATATCTTTCCCCTCTCACCCTAAACCTATGCCCTCTATTTCTGGACTCCCCCATCACAGGGAAAAGATTTTGTCTATTTATCCTATCCATGCCCCTCATAATTTTGTAAACCTCTATAAGGTCACCTCTCAGCCTTCGACGCTCCAGGGAAAATAGCCCCAGCCTGTTCAGCTTCTCCCTGTAGCTCAGATCCTCCAACCCTGGCAATATCCTTGTAAATCTTTTCTGAACCCTTTCAAGTTTCACAACATCTTTCCAATAGGAATTGTACGCAATATTCCAACAGTGGCCTAACCAATGTCCTGTACAGCTGCAACATGACCTCCCAACTCCTGTACTCAATACTCTGACCAATAAAGCAAAGCATACCAAACACCTTCTTCACTATCCTATCTACCTGCCACTTCACTTTCAAGGAGCTACGAACCTGCACTCCAAGGTCTCTTTGTTCAGCAACACTCTCTAGGACCTTACCTGTTAAGTGTATAAGTCCTGCTAAGATTAGTATTCACAAAATGCAGCACCTCGCATTTATCTGAATTAAACTCCATCTGCCACTTCTCAGCCCATTGGCCCATCTGGTCCAGATCCTGTTGTAATCTGAAGTAACCCTCTTCGCTGTCCACTACACCTCCAATTTTGGTGTCATCTGCAAACTTACTAATTGTGCCTCTTATGCTCACATCCAAATCATTTATCTAAATGACAAAAAGTAGAGGGCCCAGCACCGATCCTTGTGGCACTCCATTGGTCACAGGCCTCCAGTCTGAAAAACAACCCTCCACCACCACCCTCTGTCTTCTACCTTTGAGCCAGTTCTGTATCCAAATGGCTAGTTCTCCCTGTATTCCGTGAGATCTAACCTTGCTAATCAGTCTCCCATGGGGAACTGTCGAACGCCTTACTGAAGTCCATATAGATCACATCTACTGTTCTGTCCTCATCATTCTTCTTTGTTACTTCTTCAAAAAACTCAATCAAGTTTGTGAGACATGATTTCCCACGCACAAAGCCATGTTGACTATCCCGAATCAGCCCTTGCCTTTCCAAATACATATACATCCATCCCTCAGGATTCCCTCCAACAACTTGCCCACCATCGAGGTCAGGCTCACCAGTCTATAGTTCCCTGGCTTGTCTTTACCACCCTTTCTTAAACTGTGGCACCACGTTTGCCAACCTCCAGTCTTCCAGCACCTCACCTGTGACTATCAATGATACAAATATCTCAGCAAGAGGCCCAGCAATCACTTCTCTAGCTTCCCACAGAGTTCACAGGTCTTGGGGATTTATCCACCTTTAACCGTTTCAAGACATCCAGCACTTCCTCCTCTGTAATATGGACATTTTGCAAGATGTCATCATCTATTTCCCTCCAGTGTATATCTTCCATATCCTTTTCCACAGTAAATACTGATGCAAAATACGCATTTAGTATCTCCCCCATTTTCTGTGGTTTCACACAAAGGCCGCCTTGCTGATCTTTGAGGGGCACTATTCTCTCCCTAGTTACCCTTTTGTCCTTAATATATTTATAAATCCCTTTGGATTCTCCTTAATTCTATTTGCCAAAGCTATCTCATGTCCCCTTTTTGCCCTCCAGATTTCCCTGTTAAGTATACTCCTACTTTCTTTATTCTCTTCTGAGGACTCACTCGATCTATCCTGTCTATGCCCGACATATGCTTCCTTCTTTTTCTTAACCAAACCCTCAATTTCTTTAGTCTTCCAGCATTCCCTATACCTACCAGTCTTCCCTTTCACCCTGACAGGAATATACTTTCTCTGGGTTCTCGTTGTCTCATTTCTGAAGGCTTCCCATTTTCCAGCCATCCCTTTACCTGCGAACATCTGCCTCCAACCAGCTTTCGAAAGTTTTTGCCTAATACTGTCAAAATTGGCCTTTCTCAATTCAGAACTTCAACTTTTAGATCTGGTCTATCCTTTTCCATCACTATTTTAAAACAAATAGAATTATGGTCGCTGGCCCCGAAGTGCTCCCCCACTGACATCTCAGTCACCTGCCCTGCCTTACTTCCCAAGAGTAGGTCAAGTTTTGCACCTTCTCTAGTAGGTACATCCACATACTGAATAAGAAAATTGTCTTGTGCACGCTTAAGAAATTCCTCTCCATCTAAACCTTTAACACTATGGCAGTCCCAGTCGATATTTGGAAAGTTAAAATCCCCTACCATAACTACCCTATTATTCTTATAGATAGCTGAGATCTCCTTACAAGTTTGTTTCTCAATTTCCCTCTGACTATTGGGAGGTCTATAATACAATCCCAATAAGGTGATCATCCCTTTCTTATTTCTCAGTTCCACCCAAACAACTTCCCTGGATATGTTTCCGGGAATATCTTCCCTCAGCACAGTTATAATGCTATCCCTTATCAAAAATGCCACTCCCCCTCCTCTCTTGCCTCCCTTTCTATCCTCCCTGTAGCATTTGTATCCTGGAACATTAAGTTGCCAGTCCTGCCCATCACTGAGCCATGTTTCTGTAATTTCTGTAATTCTGTAATTGTAATTCTGTAATGATATCCCAGTCCCATGTTCCTAACCATGCCCTGAGTTCATCTGCCTTCCCTTTCAGGCCCCTTGCATTGAAATAAATGCAGTTTAATTTATTTGTCTTACCTTGTCCCTGCCTGCCCTGACTGTTTGACTGACTTCTGTTCTCGGCTGTACCCATCACAGATTGATCTCTTTCCTCACTATCTCCCTGGATCCACCTTACTAGTTTAAATCCTCCCAAGCAGTTCTAGCAAATTTCCTTGCAAGTATATTAGTCCCCTTCCAATTTAGGTGCAATCTGTCCTTCTTGTACAGGTCACTTCTGCTCCAAAAGAGATTCCAATGATCCAAAAATGTGAATCCTTCTCCCATACACCAGCTCCTCAGCCATGCATTCATCTGTTCTACCCTCCTTTTCCTGCCCTCACTAGCTCGTAGCACTGGGAGTAATCCTGATATTACTACCCTTGAGGACCTCCATTTTAAATTTCTGCCTAACTCTCTGTAATCTCCCTTCAGTATCTCAACCTTTTCCCTTCCTATGTCATTGGTTCCAATCTGGACAATGACGTCCTGCTGGCCCCACTCCCCCGTGAGAACATTCTGCACCCTCTCTGAGACATCCTTGATCCTGGCACCAGGGAAACAACACACCATTCTGCTTTTTCGCCACTGGCCACAGAAACGTCTGTCTGTACCTCTGACTACAGAATCCCCTAACACAATTGATCTCATGGAAGCTGATATACCCCTCGTTGCATTAGAGCCAGTCTCAATACCAGAAACTTGGCTGTTCGTGCTACATTCCCCTGAGAATCCATCACCCTCTACATTTTCCAAAACAGCATACCTGATTGAAATGGGTATATCCACAAAAGACTCCTGCTCTAGCTGCCTACCTCTCTTACCCTTCCTGGAGTTAACCCATCT
Source organism: Chiloscyllium punctatum (assembly GCF_047496795.1). NCBI lineage: Eukaryota > Metazoa > Chordata > Chondrichthyes > Orectolobiformes > Hemiscylliidae > Chiloscyllium > Chiloscyllium punctatum. The sequence continues at coordinate 30,601,332 of NC_092753.1, forward strand.
ATGTGACTGTATCTGAGACCACCCCCTCTTCCTACAACTGCCATCCATCACATTCTGTTGCTGTTGCAAATTCCTCATTGCTTCTATCTGTCTCTCCAACCGATCCACTTGATCTGATAAGATTCGCGTCCAACAGCATTTATGGCAGATATAATCTGCAGTAACCCTTAAACTGTCTTGAAACTCCCACATCTGACAGGAAGTACATATCACTGCAAAGGCCATGTTTGCTCCTTCACAATCTACAGACCCAGAAAGTAAAACCGTCTTATTCCTCTACAAGCACTGCCCCAGGTTAAATTAATAGCTATGGATTATATTTTAAGTTTAATCAAGAGACTTATCTCCAAAAACATTCAATCAATCAATCAATCAATCAATCAATCAATCAATCAATCAATCAATCAATCAATCAATCAATCAATCAATCAATCAATCAATCAATCAATCAATCAATCAATCAATCAATCAATCAATCAATCAATCAATCAATCAATCAATCAATCAATCAATCTCCCCTCCCCTCCACTGTCCTCACCATGTGCTTCCTTTGTCTGCCATCTCCCTTTTAAACTGCTGTTGTTTTGACTTTTTTTTCCCAAAGTTCCAAAACAATGCAACAGCATATGAAGCAGTAATTGCTGCTCCTGGAATTTGAGGAAATCACCTCCAACGCCTAAAATACCTCAATAAAGGAGCAGCTCTTACAGCCAGAATGTTTTCCCGTCCTCCATCTTGGATTACCCAGAATTCTTTATACTGACCCTTTTAGGCATTGGGGAATGCAGGGTTACAGGGATAGGGTAGGGGTGGAGAGTTTGGGTAGGATGCTCTTTGACAGCACAGTGGCTATCACTGCTTCCTCACAGTACCAGGGACCTGGGTTCAATGCCAGCCTCAGGCAACTGTCTGTGTGGAGTTTGCACATTCTGTGTGGGTTTCCTCTGGGTGCTCTGGTTTCCTCCAGATGTGCAGGTCAGGTGACTTGGCCAAGTTAAATTGCCCATAATGTTCAGGGATGTGTAGGTTAGATGCCTTAGACAGGAGTAAATGTAGGGGAATGGGTCTGGGGTGGGATACTCTCCCGAGGGTTAGTGTGGACTTGTTGGGCCAAATGATGAGTTTCCACACTATAGGGATTCTATGAATAGAAAGTCAAATAATTCATTTTATTGTTAAAATTGTCCTCCAAACCTCTCAAATTATTACAAAGAAAGGAGTGGTGTCAGGACAAAGTTCATGCTAATGCCATTGCTGAGCTCCACAATAAAATTATTGCTTTGTAATCACTCCCAGAATGGCATTGTTCCTTACGCAATATGTACCAATCAACTATAGATCATCTCTTGATGAGGTTACCTCATGATGATAACTGCCACGTATCATTAACGAGCAGCAGCTTAATCTGATATTGTTACAATCCAAAAGTAACATCCACCACTAAGAACATAATAGACATTAGCTATTAAGGCTTAAACTTCTCCATGAGTGTCTGGTGCAAACTGTTTGAGTGCTATCTTTTCTGATTATGGGATGTTTCCAAAAGAGCCCATTGATGAGAATGCTACTTTGTAGTCTTCTCGTATCTGATTACGGAAAAGCTTTGAATTGAAATTCAAGATTTTTAGCCACTAAGTAATGTATTCACTGTTGGAAAAAATTCTTATTTAGAACAGTTGATTAAAAAGAACAATGAGGCCAGTATGTGTGTGGTTTAGAATGTGTACTAGTGGATTGATAAACCTTCATTTTTTCATTCTCTTTCTCAAGTCAGATAAGATAATAAGATGTTTGTGTGGGAGTTGCAAGTGATGCTAGTTGTTCATTGCTGGACTGCCTGACCCATCCTGTTCAGATCTTAATGGTTTCTATGAATGTTTAGTGATTATATACAGAAAGGAAATGCATTTAAAAATTTCAACTGTGTTTTTTTGAAAGAGATTTAATCTGTAGACATGTTGCTGCAGGTCAGTTGAAGCTCCATCAGGAAACTTTGTATATTAATAACAAACTTAAAACTACTTTGAACAACTGCCACTTTAAAGATAGGGAGGACAGGTTTGGGACTGCAGGCTGCTGACAACTTATTGGTAAACATCAGATGCAAGAAGAGATTGTTTTGTGGATTTGCACTTGTGTTGTTTTTTCTGATGGATCGTTTTTGGGTAATAGAACATTTTCATTGTTTCAGACATAAATTTTAGAAGCAACATTAATTCTATGTGACTGGGGAAGTCCTTAGTAGATTGCAGATTTCCATCCATTCTGCCTTTACAATAGCATTATCACCATAAGACTTTAAATCTTGGAGCGGAGAACATTATTACTGGAGCAAGGGGCAGTGGTGGCAGCTTTTGTAAATGTCTTAAATATCGAAAGGGGTTCTAAGAAATTCAGTACCTGAACTGTACAGACACTGCTTTGGAGATCTCTATCTCCTGTATATAGAGATCGAAATCTAACAATCTTTGTTATATCTGGGACAACATCTGTTGTGGAACAGATGCTGGCTGATAAACTCTTAGTCTAAGGAATTTTCGTGTAATCAAGAGCTTAATTTCACACAAACCAGTGATGATCAATATCCTGTTCCCATGTTTAGCAGGAGACCACTCGAAGAACAAGATGATCTCTTTGTCAGTTACGTTGGAAACTTTAACAGTCAGAAGGAAGAGGAAAGATTGAAGCAAAACCTGTTGGGAGCATTGAGTGACAGATTTATCACAAGAATCAATGACCCTCCAGTTAAAGAGCCTCACATCTGGGAATAGCAGTTGTCCATATCTCCGAGTTTAAGCTGGCATGTGGTTGTGTGAGAATAAACTGAAAGGAAAGAGAAAAAGATACAGAAAATAATTAAAATTGATGCTGTACTACAATACTGATAGAGTGCTGTAAGCTTGGAACCTTTGAATCAGACATTAAATCAAGGATTTATCTGCTCTATCAGGTGAATGTAAAAGATCTCATTGTACTGCATCCATCAGCCTACTTAAAGCCAACGTGTGAGTGTTATTATTAAAAAGACAAAGTGCTCTGGAGAAAATAGAGGCAACCTTAATGACTAACCAGTGAGGAGTTGATGTAATTCATGAAATCGTAGATCCATTTGTATATCATAATGAAAATCACTGGCAGGTGACTTAGGTATTAAGAACACTGCAGGCTAGAATACTGCTATATTTTATTGACCAGGATAGCATGACGTTGTGGTTACAATTTGCCAGATAAGCTGCATCTGTCAGATCGTGGAGAAGGCTCAAGTGTGTGCAAAATCTGCAATTTCAATTTGGATATCAGCTTTTGAAGAACTCTTTAGCACAGTCTTGATAGATTGTATAGGATCGAAAAGTGTGGCGCTGGAAAAACACAGCAGGTCAGGCAGCATCCGAGGAGCAGGAGAGTCCATGTTTCAGGCATACATTAGCATTCCTAATGAAGGGCTTGTGCCTAAAACATTGACTCTTCTGCTCCTTGGATGCTATCTGACCTGCTGTGCTTTTCCAGCACCATACTTTTTGACTCTTGGCACTCCAGCATCTGCAGTCCTCACTTTCTCCTAGATTGTATAGGATGCCTACCTAGAACAAGAAATGGGAATCTAGAACAGAACAAGAACATAGAACAATACAGCACAGAACAGGCCCTTCGGCCCACGATGTTGTGCCGTTGACGGAATCTGTTGACGGAATCTTCCCAGACACTGAATGACATGGACATTGTTGAAAAAGTTGGGAGAATTGCCTTTGAAAGAAAACAATCCTATTTTTCAAACACAATATTTTCACTGGCTGAGCAGCAAGAGGTCTACGTGCATGCGTTGGCATACATTAAAACCCTTATTTTTATATCACCACACCTCATTGACCCATGCACACTCCCAACTAGCAGGACCCTATTGACAAAGCATGGTACCTATTACCCTATTTTCCACATGCCCAGGACAAATAAAACATGCCATACAGGGCAGCTGCAGACTGCCAGGACATTACCTGGTAAATGGCTTGGCTTTAAAGATGGCACAATGCCAGGAATCCCATGAGGACTTGGCAGTGGACAATACGTCTGCCTGTGTTGAGTGGGAGAATATAGTGAGTGAGGAGCAATAATGGGGGGAGGGGTGGTTAGCTAATAATGTGAGTTTGGGAAGACAGTAAGAGAAAACTTACTAGGGCTTAGGGAGAGAGTGTTGCCTGGAAACTCGCCAAAATTGACATTTATCTGATTTCTGGTAAATATCAGTTATATATTTTTAACAATAATGAGTGTTTCCACAAACTTTCCTGAGGCAATGCTGTTGGGAAAAAGCAAGCTCATCCACAATCTCCAAAAACATTAGAAAGGTGACATCAAACTTAACAACCATGTTCAGATCCTATTGTCAGGAGAATCCTAATGAATATATTAGAGAAATTTCCTTATTACTGTTCACCATGGACATCCTAATGAGTTTACAGATTTAATTCATTTGATGTGCAGTCATGTAGCTAAAGGAGGGATGAACTTGTCAAGGTTTACAAAATCATGAGGAGCATAGTTAAAGTGTAGTTAAATAACAAAGGTCCTTTGCCTAAGGTGGGGGAATTCAAAACTGGGGGGCATATTTTTAAGGTGAGAGGAGAAAGATTTAAAAATGACATGGGGGCAATGTTTTTGCATGGAGATTGTTTCATACGCAGAATGAACTGCCAGAGTAAATGCAGGTACAGTTACAACATTTAAATGACATTTGGATAAGTTCATGAATAGGAAAGGTGTGGTGGAATATAGGCCAAAGGCAGGCAAGTGGGACTGGTTTGGTTTGGGAACATGGTGGCGTGGACTGGTTGCCCTTACATGTCTGCTTCAATGCTGTGTTACTCTATGACTCTATGACCTCACAAATTAAGGAAAGATAAATTTCATTGAATCCCATACAGTGTGGAAGCAGGCCATTTGGTCTATCGAGTCTACACTGACCCTCCAAAGAGCATCCCACCCCCATCCCTGTAACTCTGTGATTCCCATGGCCTACCCACCTAGTTGGTGCATCCCTGGACACTGTGGGCAATCCACCTAAGCTGCACATCTTTGGACTATGGGAGGAAATTGGAGCACCGGAAGGAAACCTACACTGACGGGGAGAATGTGCAAACTCTGCACAGACAGCTGCCCCAGGATGGAATCAAAGCTGGGTCCTCGATGCTGTGAGGCTGCAGTGCTAACCACTGAACCACTGTGCTGCTCCAGATGTATAAATGAGAGCTCAGAGACTACCATCTAACCTTTGTGCCAAATTCAGAGGTAACATCAATTAAAAAGTTTGAGTTCTGAACCTTGTGATGTGCAGATCGCACGTGTCACACCCTTAGCCATTGTTTGGTTTTCCACGGTCACTCAAATACAAGGGACACAATTGATTACCACAGAACAGAAGCACAGTGATACCACTGTGTACCAGACATCACTTGCATCGTGTGTCACCTAACAGCCCTACAAGTTGAATGAATGAAATCTCTTTTGATCACAGCGCAGGACAGCATTCTCCACAACATGTTTCCCAAGGGGAATTACTTAAACATACACATGTCTGGGGCCACCAGGCTTATGCAGATATGTCAAAGTCAGCAAATTGTTCTGTAGCATCTGCACAGCACTCCCTGTAGACTTTGGGAACTTGGTACTGTCGAAAACATCAAACATTTGAAAGAATTGTAGCGAAGGTCAAAAGAAATCAACCAGCAACTAACTAATGGGTAGTTGATGATCCCTTTAAAATAGCATGATCAAGGTTCCTTCAAATTGGTAATATAAATACATGTTCAGTTGCACAAGCTGCACATCCACTAATATCATTTATTGTATCTGTTGCTCCTGATGTGGTCTCCTCTACATTGGGGAGACTGGGTGCCTCCTAGCAGAGCGGGACACCCACACCAATCAACCACACCGGCCCGTGGCCCAACATTTCAACTCCCCCTCCCACTCTGCCAAGGACATGGAGGTCCTGGGCCTCCTTCACCACCGCTCCCTCACCACCAGATGCCTGGAGGAAGAACGCCTCATCTTCCGCCTCGGAACACTTCAACCCCAGGGCATCAATGTGGACTTTAACAGTTTCCTCATTTCCCCTTCCCCCACCTCACCCTAGTTCCAAACTTCCAGCTCAGCACTGACCCCATGACTTGTCCTACCTGCCTATCTTCTTTTCCACCTGTCCACTCCACCCTCCTCCCTGACCTATCACCTTCATCCCCTCCCCCACTCACCTATTGTACTCTATGCTACTTTCTCCCCACCCCCACCCTCCTCTAGCTTATCTCTCCACGCTTCAGGCTCACTGCCTTTATTCCTGATGAAGGGCTTTTGCCCCAAACGTCGATTTTGCTGCTCATCGGATGCTGCCTGAACTGCTGTGCTCTTCCAGCACCACTAATCCAAAATCTGGTTTCCAGCATCTGCAGTCATTGTTTTTACCCTCAGAAAGGATATTGCCCAATCTCAAAACTGGCAACAGTTGTGTTAAATTAGTAATGACATAATCTGCTCAACTCTGATCACTTTTAATTGTGCCTGAACCAGATTTTTCATTAAAGTGGTACCTGGTTCACTATGCCTCAGAAGTGTGTGCAAAAGAAACAGAAGCCATTTTGAAACCCTAAGGGCATGTGCTATGCCCAGAAATGGATGTTGCGATGTCCAATTTATCCCCTACATGAATAAGTGAACATTCTTCACTGATTGATTGAACAATCTTGCTGTCTCTTGTCCTTGCTCACAGATTCCCTTGCAAAGAGAACTATTCTGGAACTGCCAGTTAATGGACAGCATGTCTGTTCTTGATTTCCTGCAAAAAACCCTTTGAATGACTGTCAACACAATGAAGGGTAAATGCTGTTCTTTTGCCACTGATCATAAAAATTGGGACATTATTTTCTGCTTCATTAGTGCTCCTTCTCAAAGATGTCACTTGTAATATAAACCTTGTCTCAAGAAACCAGCCAGCATCGTCACTGATTCTGAAAGAGTGCATAGACATTGGAGTCGTGAGAAATGAAGACAACTGTTTTGCAATATGAGCAGCTGGTTGAAATGATCTGAAATTATTAAAATATCTATTGATTCACATTATGATTAATGGTAGGGACTCAGATGATATACGAATGCATTCCAGAATTCTAAGTGTTTGTTGAAAACCAGCAAACAGATAAAATATTAATGACCCATTGCTCCCATTAGTGCATTAATAGATGGATCTATCCTGCCAAACAATATATTTATACAGTTTTACTCATGGACAGCCAATTGATTAATCTGGCAAAGGTCACCTAGTGCCCATCAAAAATTAACCACTGTTATGAATTTCTGAGCTATCATAAGGAATGGCCTGGTTCTTAAGGTAGTTGTTCATTCTGTGTTAAAATAAATGAGAGTCAATTCAGTCTAAAATCATGCTGAACTCACCTGCACAACTTTCTCAGCTAGTTTTCATGCAGCTGACAGGAATATGTATGGTAAATAATTTAATGGGGGATGTGAAACCAGAAAATACTCTTCAGTGACAAGTGTGCTAGCTGTGTCATGCTGTATATATCTGCTTCAATCAAAAGGAAGATGAATAAGACTTTTTTTTAAAAAGTCATACTTTTGCAGTAAGAAAACCTCTCGCATGGACAGCTGTTTCAAGACTAAATCCCTGCTTTTTTTCCTCAAAAGCTGGCAGTTCTGGTGAATTTGACCGGTCACTTGGGATTAATAGTACGTGGCAAATAAACCTTTTTTCACTCTGTTTACCACTGCCCTCTGGAGGCGGATGTGAGGAAAAGACAAACAGAGTAGTAACAATGTAAAATTGCTGCTGCATTAATCCTCAAGAGGTTTAATTCTATCCATGAAGCAATTGTCATGGTCAGCACTCCTACTAATAAACTTAACCTCCAGTTACTTATCACCCGTGGTCTGTGTCTGCAGTGTGTGCTACCTACAGAACATAATATGGCAACTTCCTAAACTTTCTGAAGTAATTCTCCATGACAATGGACAGGCAATGGACAACAGCTGCAATATCCTGGGTACATCAGGGAACTTGCTGTTCCACTCTAAGTAACACTTCACCCTGCGTGCATACATCACAATTCTTTCATTGTAGTTTGTTCAAAATGCTGGAATTCTGTACCAAAATAGACGAATACCTCACCACTATGAATGCTGCAGTTGTTCAAGTGTAGGCCTGACGCTACACCACTCTGTCATGCTGAAGGTGATATTCTTCCTGTTCAATCTCCTCATCTGCCTTGTCAGAAGACTGCTGCCACTTTCCCAGCTCCTTTAGTGTCCATCACATCCTATCGTCACCTGTTCCAGGCCACAGCATGCAACCTTGCCAAACAAGTTGGACAATGGGAAGACGCAAGAAGGAGGGAGCCTCTGGCGCATTCAGCTCATCAGTTCTCCAAGCAACCTCCATGTTAAAAATCCAGCACCAATGTCTCAGGTCAAAGTCTGTGGGTAAGGGCCACACTCATACCACACATCCACAGACAATGGAATTCAACATGTACCAGCCTCTAAGAATGCTCATGGCATTTCAACACTTACAAGACACTTCTGCACTTCAATGCTGCACCTCATCTTATGATATTACTTACCATTGCATTGTTGTGCTGTGAGCTCAAATTCATAGACTGGACCAGTCTGTGGGCTTGGTCTCTTACTGCTCGTGCACTTTGACCCTACCTGGATATTCACAGCATCCCTGTCTTGTATCACCTTACCTTGTCACTTTGCACTTTGCTCACTCAGCTAGAGATGCCAGACTGATATCGCTGTTGTATTGCCTAGCCGTTTAGCACAGACTAAAGCCAAAAAGCTTGTAGATAGGGCAAGAAAATATGCCGGACTTCACAGCAAGAATCCCTTCAAATAATTCAACGCTGCTTGAACTTGGCCAAAAGGGAAGATGATGGCCTAGAGGCATTATCGCTAAACTATAAACCCAGGGACATCTGGGTAATATTCTGGGGATTTGGGTTTTAATCCTGCCATGGCACACAGTAGAATTTGAATTCAATAAAACTCTGGAATTAAGCGTTTAATAATGACCATTAATCTTATTCATTGTTGTAAAAAAAAATCTGGTTTACCAAGGTCCTTTCAAGAAGAAAATTGACCATCCTCATCTGGTCTGACCTGCTTTGACTCCAGACCTAAGACTATAAGACATTGGAGCAGAATTATGCCATTTGGTCCATCGAATCTGCTCCAATATTCAATCATGGCCGATACATCTCTCAACCCATTCTCTTGTCTGTCTCTGTAATCCTTGGTCTCTTTATCAATCAAGAACCTATCAATCTCCAATTTAAATACACTCAATGACTTGGCCAATGAATCCCAAGCCTTTCCCATTATACAAAATAGTCCATGTCTTATACTTTCTCACATTGTATTCCATCTGCCACTTGTTTGCCCACTCTCCTAGCCTGACCAAGTCCTTCTGCAGCCTCCCGGCTTCCTCAATACTGCCTGCCTCTCCACAGATCCTTGGGTCATCTGTAAACGTAGCAACAATCCTCTGAGTACCTTCATCCAAATTGCTAATTTATAAAATGAATAGTTGTGGTCCCAAACCTGACCCTGAAGAACTCCACTAATCACCAGCTGCCATCCTGAAAAGGATCCCTTTATCCCCATTCTCTGCCTTCTGTCAGTCAACCAATCTCTATCCATACCATTACCTTGCCCCAACACCATGGGTGCTTATCTTATTTAACAGCTTCCTGTGTAGCACCCTGTCAAAGGCCTTCAGGAAATCCAAATAGATTATGTCCATAATTTTGCCCTTTTCTAATTTGCTCAATCCTGCCTCAAAGAGTTCTAACATCTGGCATGACCTTTCCTTGACAAAGCCATGTTGACTCAATCCTATTTTACCATGCATTTCCAAGTACTCTGCAATTTCATTCTTAATAATGGACACTAAAACCAATGACCAAGGTCAGGCTAATTCGTCTGTAGTTTCCTGTTTTCTGTGTCTCTCCCTTCTTAAACAGGGGTGTTACATTAGCCATTTTCCAATCCTGTAGCCCTTCTTGACTCCAGTGATGCCTGGAGATCACCACTGATGCCTCTACAATCTCATTAGCTATCTCCTTGGAACTCTAGACTGTATTCCTTCTGAGCCAGATGATCTTTCCACCTTCAGACCTGTCAGCTTCTCCAGCACCTTCTCCCTAGTCACGGCACTCCTTGCTATCAATTTAATTTCACTTCTTACTAACCAGGCAACACAGACCCCTTTTATTTTATTCCAGAAAGTAATATTGTATCACATAGATTATCAATATTCAACTTTTATTTTAATCACATTGTAGATATAGAGGTTTATAAAATTATGAGGGGCATGGAAAGTTTGAACAGCCAAGAGTTTTTTTCCCAGGGTAGGTGATGGTGTAGGTTTAAGGTAAGAAGAGAAGGATATAAAAGGGACCTAAAGGGCAACCTTTTCACACATAGGGTGGTGTGTGTATGGAATGAGCTGTCTGAGAAAACAATGGAGGCTGGTACAATTACAACTTTTAAAATTATATGAATAGGAAGTGTTGAGAGGGATATGGGCCAAATGCTGGCAAATGGGACTAGATTAATTTAGGATAACTGGTCAGCATGTACGAGTTGGACCAAAGGATCTGTTTTCGTACTACACATCTCTCTGACTCTAAAACTGTATGTCTTTCCAATGTTTGTTTTCTAGATAAATCTCCATTTCAGTTTGCAGTCCAAAATAAGAGTGAACAATGTTTATTCCCTTACTTTTACTCTTTACATTCCTCACATTTACAGATAATTATGAACATAAGCCAGATTGTCTTAATCACAATAAAATCTCTTAATAGACTGGGACATCTGCAATTGTGGGAGCAGCAAATTAAATAGAATGGGAACATCATTGTGTCATTCTTGATTGCCTGTTGCTAATGCACTAGGATGGGGTCTCTTGGATCTCCTACACATCTCCAAAAATGTACTGACAATTTGCAAATTCCATCATTTGACTTTATTAGCTGAGACGCTGCTGGGTATGGTTTTAAAAGGGATTCTATAGGCCTAAAATGGCTTCTGTGGTCACCTGATAAACCCAGACAATCCACCTCGAATCTACAAAACTAACTGCTGGAGAATTCTCTTTTAAATCAATTGCACTTAAACTCAGTGAGGCATTAGGAAAGCCATATCCTTTATTTTATTCATAATTGCATGATCACTTAGGCATATTGCGAGATAAAAGGTTATCTACTAATTGTTTGAAATAAAACAATGATAGACACCTCCCGCTGTACAGGAATGTTTTACCAATGGCAGTCTTTGCGCATAAAGAGAGAGAAAGTAACATGGACTTACAACGGTAAGGATACTGAATGCCTTCTTTCCCTCGCACATCCTCAGTCCCCGAATCTAGTGCTGGTGAAGAAACAACTTGTAAAAAACTACTTTTGAGGAAACAAGACAACAGCAAAACCATTGGGAACTAGGTTTCACTTTTTAGACTCAAAAACGTTCAAACAACAACTTCTGCACCTTTTAAACATTCTCTTCTTTCTCTCTTCATTTTCAGATAATTGCTTTTGTTTTTTTTAATGTTAGGTGCCATATTTTGTTATTTATTCTTGGATTTCATAGGTAATAAAACTCCAATAGCTTTTACGCAAAAAAACCTGGAAATTCACTTTTTAAGACCAATCAAAAGGGAACTGAAAAAAGGAGAGCTGAACATACTTCCTCAGCTTCTCATAGCATGGGGTCAAATTTTTCCCTCTTTGATATGGCATAAGCAACGACAAGAAAAATAGGAAAAGTAAATGTGTGGTTGAAAGAATCTGAATCACTGTGTTGAGGAAACTGTTCCAGTCTTTCCCTCAAGCCATAAATAACAAATTTAGAATTTCCCATTGAGCTGTGACAATCTCTCTTCAATGCATTTGTACCTCAGTATATCCCTAACTTGCTGTACTCGTCCGTTATTTCCAATTCTTCTCTCCTTCACTGAAAAACTCAATGGTGCAAGTTTTAATATGTAAATCTGACTGGGCATCTGGTAGCTTCAGCCAACAAAATGCTTGTCCTGGTTGCTTGTCCAGACAATATCCCTGTATTCCCCATGGCCACATCCTCCTTGATCCTTGAATCATGCAAGTTGGCATCACCAGCCTTGCCACATTGTCCTGCCAACTCCCGGACAGACTCTAACACTGCTACAGCCTGTCAACACTTCACACTGGGGCTCAGGGTCACATGTGACTTCCCTGATTCTGTCAGAGTGCCTTATTCATAGTGATACAGAGCATCTCATACATCTACACAGGATGTACCTTATGGCTCTTGACTCTTAGTTTCATACCTTGACATTCACTCAGTTTATCACATAGTTGGAGGCTGCCAGCCTTGACTTCACATTGCTTTCTTAGTGCATTCTTCAGTACTGGCTTACAAGCTGCCTCTGTGTGGCTTGCTTCCCTTCCTTAGCATGCAGGCTCTTTAGTATTAGTTACAGACCACCACCCTCTGTGCTTGTGTTCAATGTATGAGTGTATGAGCTGAGTATTGGTGGCCTTGTGTAAGTGAAGTAGAGAGAGTAGCATCTACCTTGCAGTACATAGATGACATTTGATCTGCTTTCCTCACTTTTGCACATCTTGCTTCACCTAGGACACAGCGGTAAACTAGGTTACAATAAATGTCTAGGCTGGTCTAGTGGCATGGTCTCTGTGAGGATGAGCTAGAAAAGAAGTGCCCTCTTCTTCATGACCCTGTTCATAAACACCTACAGGACACATCTGTAAAGTGGGAAATGGGTTTTCTCTTCCTCTGGGTCATGTGTCCTCTAAAACTGGCCAAGCACCGTACTGTGTTGGGCATGCAGTTTCTGGCTTGAATCATCTGAACTGGTGTGTGGCTAGGCTTTAAATATGATGCCAGAGCCTTGAATGCTGGAAGGTTATGGCAGTGACGAGCTCTCACCCCTTTCCAGCCCCATGATTCCCTGTGAAAGGCAACCAATACCTCAGCTGCATCATGAACGAGGTCAAGAGTGGAAGATTGTGTGAAAAAATAATTCTAAGCCATGGCAAACCAAGCAATATGTATCTCAGTCAACAGAATCTTTTCTTTTTAATTGAAAATATGTTTATTCTTTACGAAATTATAAAATTACGAAAAATATAGCAATCTGAGAGTATAACAACAATTGCAATAAATTAACGACTACTCTACTCTACAAAATAATAAAAAAAAGCTACCTAAACTACAATTCAATAAAAAAATGAACAAAATAAATAATCAGATCCTGGTATCGTGGTTAAACAAAAGCCCTAGTTAATATGGCCGACAAATATGCTCCTAGGTGGTTCAGAAAGGGCCGCCATGACTTGTAGAAAAGTTCTGTTTTTTGGTGCTTGTATGGAAGTCCAGAGGATATATTCTATAACTAATCTACACTATCCTGGCAGACCCGCAGGGCATTCTGAGACCCAACTCATCAAGATGTTCTGCCTTGCACAATATGTAAGAACAGTAAACAGCTTTTTCCCATGTTCATCTAAGGAAGGCAAATTTGGTAGGCCCAGGAAAAGAAACTACCTTGGATCTACCTTGATCTCAGTCCCCAGAAACCCCTCCATGACACTTGCTATAGTGCCTCAATATTTGCAAAGCTTGTAGCATAACCACGAACAATGAGTAAGAGTGCCAATACCTGTTTTGCATTTGGGGCACAATGGAGATGCCCCCTTTTTGAATTTCACAAGCTGCTTTGGGATCCGATAAACCCTGTGAAGGACCTTCAGCTGCATAGCATACATTCTGTTGCTGATTGAGATCTTCATCATGTTCTCCCAAATGTCCTCCCATATCTCTGACAAAATTTCCACTCCCAACACTTGCTCCCAGACCCCATGGAGCCGCTCAATATCTTTACAAGGCGTTGTCTCTCAGTAAATGGTACCTGTGGTCTGAAGCACTCTCCTCTCTATGTCAGACCGATAAAGATCAATCAGAAGTGCAGTCTTTTTCTGGATAAAGTCCCTAATCTGAAAGTAACGAATAAGGTCCCTGTTGGGCAATTCATACTTGTGACTCAACTGATTGAAGGACATCATGACCTCCCCCTCAAATAAGTCTCCCAGACAAGAGACTTCCCTGGAAGGCCATAACTTAAAACCAGGATCCATCAACCCTGGCCAAAATCCTGGCATTCGTATTATAGGAATGAGAAAGGAGGTTTTAGATAAACTGCATTCACTTTTTGAAATCACTCTCCATTGTTCAACCACATTGATGATAATTGGATTCTAACAACACTCTGTGACTGTCCTCATCTCATCCAGGAATAACAGATTAATAAGGGGGCTTTTTGCCTGGAAGGCCTCGATATTCAGCCACATTGACCTCAGGTCCTCACAAGCCCAATCTTTCACAAAGGATAGCAGAGAGCTTATTTGATACCTCTTGATATCTGGAAGGTCTACCACTCCCCATTAAGTTTGGCAAGCTTTAATGAGAGGCCACCAGTGACGCCAAATAAAAGAACAGAGCCAACCATTGAGTCTCCGCAACGTTTGTCTAGGCAACATCAGGGGAAGCATTCTCATGGGATATAATAAGCAAGGAAGAAGATTTATTTTATTAAGGGCTTTTTGACCTAAACAAGATATTGGAAGAACCTCCCAACGCTGAAGATCCTGCCTTATCTTATTGAGCAAGTGCACAAAGTTAGCCATATATAACTGGTGAAGAGCTGGAGTAATGAAAATGCCTAGGGATAGAAAACGTCCCTGTAACCACTTGAAAGGGAATCAGATTTCACCTTCAAGATCGGGTATTCCCCCAAGACCCTCCACGGGCATGGCCTCCAACTTCGTGAAATTAATCTTGTATCCTGAGAAAGAACCAAATAAGTTGATGCATTGTATTAAATAAGGCACAGACACTGTTGGATTTGATAGGAAAAGGAGAACATCATCTGTGTAGAGTGTGATCTTATGTACCCCTGAACCCATCTCTGGGGCAATTATATTGAGGTTGCTCCACCAATGGGGGACAGTGAGGACTGCAGATGCTGAAGCGCAGCAGGTCAGGCAGCATCCAAGGAGCAGGAGAATCGATGTTTCGGGCAATTCCTGAAGAGGGCTTATGCCCGAAACGTCGATTCTCCTGCTCCTTGGATGCTGCCTGACCTGCTGCGTTTTTCCAGCAACACATTTTTCTGCTCCACCAATGGCTCAATCACCAACATGAACAACAGCAGTGTGAGGGGACAACCTTGCCTCTACCAACACTAAAATTGTTAGTTCTTATGCCATTTGTAAGGATCAACATATAGAACTTCCATCCATCTGGTAAAGACTCCACTGAGATCAAATCAGATCCAGAATATAAAATAGATGTGAATATTTCACTTGGTCAAAGGTTTTCTCGGCGTCAAGGGAGACCAAGCATGGAATTGACCTCTGCTGGCACACCTGGACCATAAGCCATACTCCTCTAATGTTATTAGAGGACCTATGGCCCTTAATAAAACCTGTCTGGTCCTCCTTTACAATAGAGGGCAACACCTTCTCCAATCTCAACGCAAGTGTCTAAGATAAAATTTTAAGATCTGAGTTTAGCAGCAAAATGGGCCTATACGAAGCACAGTCCTTTGGGGCCGTCCCTCTCTTGAAGATAAGAGAAATATTAGCTTCTCTCTAAGAGGGTAGGAGGCAGTGCTGATTGTACAACTAATTGTGCATCTAGCATTGGCCCAGCCAACATATTCATAAATTCCTTATAAAATTCACTTGGAAGGCCATCTGGACCAGTAGCCTTACCACGTTGGAGCTGTCTTACCACCTCTTGTACATTTTACTCTGTCAAGAGAGCATTCAGAAGAGATGCCTACTCTGAAGTCAAGGAAAGACTTCATCTTTGCCAACCTGTCCTCACAGACCTTTGACCGATAGAGCTCGGAGTAAAATTTCGTAAATGCCATATCATTCTTTTTGGAGTCAAGTAAGAATCCCAGTGCCCACTCTGATAGATATGATAGATTGGGGGGCACTTTTTCTCCTAGCCAAATATGTCAGGTATTTACCTGGCCTATCGTCATACTCAAACAAGCTTTGTTTCATAAAATAAATTTCTCTCTTCACTGTTTGAGTAAGTGCAGAGTTCAGAGCAGCTCAGAGAGCAGTGATTCGCTGTAACTTAGTCATGGATGGCCTATCAATGTATGCGATCTCGGTCGCTTTCAGCCGGGTCTTGAGCAGATGTTGCTGCACTCCCCTTTGTTATTTCCAAGTGGCTGAATAAGAGATGATTATATTCCTTGCCGAGGCCTTGGCAATCTCCCAAAGCAGACGCGTTACTGGCTGTGCCCGAGTTGATATCCAAAAACGCTTTAAACTCTCGTGAGAAGTATTCAATAAACTTACCGTCCTTAAGGAGAAAAGGATCCATGTGCCAATGCCACGAACCTACCCTATTACCCCTGGCCTTGTCCTCCAAAAACACTGCCGCATGATCAGAAATGGCTATGTTCCTAATTTTACAGGACAATTCCGAATCTAAAAAAGCCGATGAAACAAGAAAAAAGTCAATCCTCGTGTAGCGCTTGTGCGGAATTGAGAAAAAGGTTAAATCCCTACCCTCTGGGTGAATACATCCCCATACATCCACCAATCCCAAGTCCATACATAAGTCCACCAATTGCTTAGATTGTGGGGAGGTTCCCTGGGGACCCTGGCCATTCTATACACTGCAGGATCTGTAAGATGAATAAGGCTCCCCTATAATTGTATGGCGTGTCCCAAGGGCAATCAATTTAGAAAGCACATCCATCAGAAATTTAAGGGGGTGTGCTGGGGGACAGTAAACATTCAGAATGTACTCCTCACCATATATTAAAGCTTTGAGAATCACAAACCATCCATATTCATCCTTAATTTGATCTAGCAACTGGATTGGGAGATTCTTCTGAATGAATGTAGCCTTTCCCCTGCTTTTACTGTTGAACGATTTAAAAAGCATCTGGTTAAATCCCTCTTCTGTAACATTAGATGCTCCTTGTCATCAAGGTGCCTTTCTTGTAACAGAGCAACATCAATGCTCTCCTTTCTAAGGCTTGAAATTACTTTCTTTCTCTTAATCGGTGAGTGACTCCCCTTAATATTCCAGGTGCACCATTTGAATGAACAACTCGTCATAGTCAGCTTAAACAACCCGTGAACCCAAGAGGAAGAACCCTACTCATGACATGCCTGAGTGGAGACAGTTAAAGACTCATAGAGCCTGAATAACACATTCACAAAAACTATTAAAACAAAATTTTTAAAAATTACAGCTACAATAAACAAATACAAAAAACAGATAATAGAAGACTTGCATCCTTGCCCATAGGACAAACACCTCTATGGCTCCTTCTGGCTGAAGCTGCACCCCAAACCCAGGCAAAGCAAAAGTAAAGAAAAGACAGCGAAAGGGGTTACCTCAGATTACAACAGGATCTTGACCAGTTGGGCCAATGGGCTGAGAAGTGGCAAATGGAGTTTAATTCAGATAAATGCGAGGTGTTGCATTTTGGGAAAGTAAATCTTAGCAGGACTTATACACTTAATGGTAAGGTCCTAGGGAGTGTTGCTGAACAAAGAGACCTTGGAGTGCAGGTTGATAGGACAGTGAAGAAGGCGTTTGGTATGCTTTCCTTTATTGGTCAGAGTATTGAGTACAGGAGTGGGAGGTCATGTTGTGGCTGTACAGGACATTGATCAGGCCACTGTTGGAATATTGCATGCAATTCTGGTCTCCTTCCTATCCGAAAGGTGTTGTGAAACTTGGAAGGGGTCAGGAAAGATTTACAAGGATATTGCCAGGGTTGGAGGATCTGAGCTACAGGGAGAGGCTGAACAGGCTGGGGCTATTTTCCCTGGAGCGTCGAAGGCTGAGAGGTGACCTTATAGAGGTTTACAAAATTATGAGGGGAATGGATAGGGTAAATAGACAAAGTCTTTTCCCTGGGGTCAGGGAGTCCAGAACAAGAGGTTTAGGGTGAGAGGGGAAAGATATAAAAGAGACCTAAGGGGCAATGTTTTCACGCAGAGGGTGGTACATGTATGGAATGAGCTGCCAGAGGATGTGGTGGAGGCTGGTACAATTGCAACATTTTAGAGGCATTTGGATGGGTATATGAATAGGAAGGGTTTGGAGGGATATGGGCTGGGTGCTGGTAGGTGGGACTAGATTGGGTTGGGATATCTGGTTGCCATGGACAGGTTGGACCGAAGGGTCTGTTTCCATGCTGTACACCTCTATGACTTTATGAATTAAAAGTGGGCATTTCACCCATCCCACCCATACATCGACCTCCATAGGTCAAAAGCCAAAAGTTCCGACAATGCTTCCCAAACCCTAGCAAAGCGAAGAAAGGAAGAGAAAAGAAATAAAAAATATTAAAGGGACAAAACAAAATGAAAGAAACAACAACAACAAAGGAGAACCATTATTGTTTACATTGCTGAGCCAGTCAGACTGTTTTAAATGTCCAAAATGCTGTTTCCTTTCTCTGCTGAGTCAATGGATCCTCTGTGGCTGAAATGGAGCACTGCCAGGTACCTTACGGAGTATTGGATATTCAGATCCCTGAACTTCTTTGTTACCTCATCAAAGGTTTTCCTTTTATGGATCACAGCTACAGAAATTCCTGAAAAAATAATATTTGATCCCTTATAGATCAGGGCCTGTGGTTCCTTCCCCAGCATTCTGGAAGTTGCCAACACCTTCTGCCTGTCTCTATAGGACTGGAATCTCACTCGGACTGGCTGGGGCACTGGTCCGACCCAGGCCTGTGCACTGCGACCCGGTGAACTCAATCGATCCGGCTTGCCTCAGCCTTCCAGCCCAGTAAATGTGGTAGCTATTGCTCAAAAAGGCTGGCTGGCTGATCCCCTTCTTGCTCCAGCAGCGCAATAACACGAATGTTCTTTCTCCAACCTTGATTTTCGAGATCGTCGACCTGCTCCACTAAGACCTCTCCCTGCTTTTCCAGAGCCTGGATCTGTCCCGCTGAAGATTCGGCCACGCCCTCTGTTGCTGTGGTCCGCCGCTCAGCCTCCTCCAAGCACTGCATCCCCTGCCCATGCTTTTGCAGCATGGCCAAGATCGGTTCCAACCTGGCCTGGGTCTCTTCCATCGCTGACTCGATCTTTTCTCAGAGTTTAACAAACTCCAAAGCCAGGTCTTACTGAGCAGGTATGTTCAATGGGGTTTCCACGGAGGCTGACACTGCAGTCGTGTGTGCATCCGTCACTGCATGGTAGTGCCCTGTTTGTTGTGATCCCTGTGGTCCTTTGCCTTTAGTCATCTTCCCAATTCGCTAAAAAGGATATATACCAATTCAAGTGACTTAAAATTACTGCTTTTTCCTGGAATATCTAAAATGTGGAGGACAAAAGCGTCACTTTGCCTGAGTTATGGGTGCAGAGCTCAGCAAGGCAGACCTGTTAGAACGCCGCCATCTTGAATCCCCTCAACAAAATCTTTAACTGCAAATGGGAACACTCAATCCATTTTACAAGCGAGTTTCTAACAGCATAACTGCAGTCACTTCTTCATTTTCATCTATGGTTCATTGAGCTATACAAAAGGCTTTTTGAATATTGTTCTTCCAAGCAAAGACAAATGTCAGTTTATTCTTTTTCCTCCTTTGACAACCCAGTTTCACGGTATGACTTGAAGTGTCATTAGCAAGGAATGTATTGTATACAACAGCTGAATTGTTAAAATGGGATTCTGATGTCTCTTTATTTTAGCCGTGCTGAGATAATAAAGTCATGCACGTCCAGTAAAAAAAGAGGACTAATAACCAATGACACCATAATTGTATATAACAATTAGATTATATCCTAGCTGTTGGCTTTAGAATCTCACTGATTCTGCATGCTGATTGCTTTCCTGAAAGTAAACTTCTTCTCTCTCAGTAGATATTCTCTCTCTTCATGATCTATTGTGCTTCTCAGAGCTGCACGGATGCATGTGTGTGCAACTTTCCAGAGTTGTGCTCACAGTAACTGGCATCAACATGACAGCTGCTGAGTTAACTTCTAATCAGAAGTCACTATTGCACGTGGACCTCAGAAGCTCATGCAGTCATAAATATTACTAGAGGGAAGACTGTTACAATCCTGTCCTTAATTTAGATCTGTGTAAATTTGCAGGATTCTGTGAGCTGTGTTAATGCAGGTACGTATTGTTGAATAGACTCCTTTTCACTTTAAACCTTAATACTGAACATATACCTTTCATAAGTTACATTCTTGTGGGGTTCAATGTGTGCCTTCTGCAGTCTGTTGTTTTTTTGTTCTTCAGAGAGATTTAGGGTGGAATACACTTTGCAATAGTCTCTCCCCAACAGTGATAAATGTGTGGCTACTTGTAACTGCTCTAGTTTGTTAACTGGTACTATCTCAGTTTCATATTTTTTCTCATGTGAATGGAAAAAAAATAGTTTTATTTCACATCACCTTTCATTCCAGTCAATGCCAGAAAAAGGAAAATTTGCAGTCTTTTTTTTTCTTTTTTTGCCCAGTGTTGTCCTCAGTGTCCTGCTTCTGCAAGCCTGACAACACATTAGGACATCATTGCATTTTTATCTCAGGCACTTGATGGGTGGCATGGTGGCTCAGTGGTTAGCACTACTACCTCAAATGCCAGGGACCTGGGTTCAAGTTCCACCTCAGGCAACTATTTGTGTGGAGTTTGCATGTTCTCCCTGAGTCGGTGTGGATTTTGTCTGGATGTTCTG
Organism: Chiloscyllium punctatum; assembly: GCF_047496795.1. NCBI lineage: Eukaryota > Metazoa > Chordata > Chondrichthyes > Orectolobiformes > Hemiscylliidae > Chiloscyllium > Chiloscyllium punctatum. Next base: position 30,622,141 of record NC_092753.1, read on the forward strand.
GTTTCCTCCCACAATCCAAAGACATGCAGGTTAGGTGAATTGGCCATGCCAAAAAACCCAGTGTGTTAGTCAGGGGTAAATATTGGATAGTGGAATGGGTCTGGATGGGTTACTCTTCAGAGGGTCGGTGTGGACTTGTTGGGCCAAAGGGCCTGATTCCATACTGAAGGAAATCGATCCAAATAAAACAACTTGGAATAATAAGTATTCATTTAAAACACAAAATCTATAAACTTCACTGCGGAAGAAACAAGACAACAGCTAAATAGGTAGTTCTCCGTTGTCTAATATATTAACTTAACAGCTCTGAAAACTTTGAACTTCAACTGCCTTTAACTTTCTGTTGTGACCATAACCATTCCACCACTCATTTAGGTTTATGTGTGTTTGATGTCTTTTTCTTAAATTAATAGGAAGAGAACTTTGCTTCTTTTTACTCAAGAAAACCTTGGAATTGTCACCTTCATTTTCATTTATTTAACCAAGTTTTGATTGACGTGTAATAGTTGTGTGCAAAAATAGAATATTTGTTGTAATCGACTCAGAGAGCTTTAAACTGACAGGCACCATCAACCCTCATCACCTGTGATTGAAACTATGACCCCCACGTAACTTCAGTGTGAATAAAAACCCAGTAGAAATGTAAACTGGGCTGCTGACTCGCTTTCTCTCATTTTATACTATCAAACAAATCAAATGAGATCCTGTAGAGTGAACATAGATGAAAATGAAGTGAGTGATCCTGGCACTGCTCCTGTCAGTATCTGCAGTGTTCAGTCAGCATACATTTTTGTAATACTGGATTAGTGGTGCTGGAAGAGCACAGCAGTTCAGGCAGCATCCAACGAGCAGCGAAATCAACGTTTCGGGCAAAAGCCCATACATTTTTGTAAGGCCCATAGTTTACAGCTGCTCCACATTAAGTTATACCAATCATTCCTTCAGTGGTGGGGGTTCTTGTGATGCGGTGGCAGGTGTCCCTATTTTTGAGCTGGTGATGTGGGTTGTTTTGGACTAGGCCAGACCCCTCAAAACATTTTCAAGCAGGTAGCCCAGACCGTAACTTTGCTATTTGTTTAACTCAGTGTATAGTGGATATTCCCGGTGTAAGTTAGCTGGAGCGACTGCCAAGGTTTAAACAAACAAGATTTATTTACAAAGTTACGGAATGAAATACAAAGGTCTGAAAACAGAACACCACAAAACTTATCCAATCCAACCTGACTTAATGATGCTGTTCCAAAAATACATGCAACAGTCCCAATACACACATTCCTTAGTACAAAAGGTAAAATCAAGCAAAGGCTTACAGTTTGCCAGGAGAGAGAGAAATCCAGCAGCTTGTTTCACACATACCCTGCTGCAAATGAACTAAAAAACCTCGGTTGCCAGGACTGGCCATTCCCCTTTCTTATACAAGTTATTTCTAAAACATGAAAGCCTTTGGCCTGAGGTATCATTTGTTTAGGGGTAAACAAAATGGGCACCAATAAATCATTCATCTCTGCACTAAGTCAGCCATTTCGGAGGTTGGGCTGATTTAAGACCCCTCTGAAAAAAAAGTCAAGGGTGCAGTAACTTTGAGAAAAAGGACTAGTTTTATGACGGGGTTCCAATCCCATCTGGAACGGGGATGTGTAATAACATGTGTGAAGAGTTTGTTTAGAAGCTATCATTACTTTGATGAATACAGGGTCAAGCTGTCCTGGAAACACTCTTGTAATTACCTCTAAAGACCACCAGCAGGCACTGCTTACATAGAAGTCATGCTGGTCATCAACTTGAAAATTAGGACCTGACCAGGTTTGCTTGCTTAACATTAAATTCAAATGAAACTTTAGATATCTTAAAAAAAGGCAAAAATAGTTTATTATGGCACCATATAGTAAACAAAGGAGCACAGCAGCCTTGCTGTAAAAAATAAAACAGAACACTTCTTCCCTCAAACAAAAGAATGTAAATATTTTCAGAAACAGCGTGTACTTAACTATTTTAAATTGACAATGTGTTATGAATACAATTTTGCCTTGTCTTACAGAATAATAGGCAAAGTTTTAAAGTATTGAATAACTATTATAGTATATTGTTAATTATATAGTTTCCTCTATTGATAACTAGTGAAGAGTGAGAACATGGGCCAGAGTTCCATTGCAAGAAGTGACAAAGGACATGAGAGGAGATAGCATGAAAGACAGCAAGAAGTGAGTCAAAAGAACCCAGATTCAAGATCACATAAGTAGGAACTTAAATTTTATTGACTGACAGGAACAGAAATGGGCAACCGGCTTCCTTAAATTGAAATGTGGAAGAGGGAGTTGCAAATGGTGTCCAACAGAAAATCCTATACATTCAGATTCAGTCTATGGTGGATGCTGGGGAGATTGATGGAGTAAATTATAGCTGCTTTGGAATCTCTATACAATCTTTTTAGCTTTGTTGACATTAAACTAATGCCATATATGGCTCATCCAGAATCTTATGCAGGATAGTTGTTGGACGGAGTAAATTTAAATAACAAGCATCTCTAACATGCATGTGGAAATTGACTCCATGTTTTAAGAGATTGAATGTAAATGGTGAAGAGGGTAACAAGGATATTACAACCAAAAGTGCAGCCAGGAGAGAAGAGTCCACCTGGGATGAAGTAATGTCAATGACACAACAGATGTGAAGGAACCAGGAGAGAAACTGAGGCAAGTTGAAGAAGGTGGAATTGATGATGTTGTGGCATTAATTTAGAGAGAAGGGGAATAATGCAGGTGAGCAATATTTGGTTATGTGAGATTATGATTTGATGATGGAAGGTTTTGAAGGACATTTAAATCAAAAGTGTGAAGTTACTGATGTTACAGGCATGGGAGAAGTGTAGTGTCCAAGTGAGGAAATTGAAGGATTAACTGGTACTCTTAAAGGACAATATATATTTTATGATGATGGGTGGGTGAGGGTGGAAATGTATAATATGCACATTGTGAATGATCAGATGGAGAAGTGGTTTGATCAGTTCACTTAGAAGAGGAATGTTTAATATTATACACACTGAAACAAATTCCTGAAAACCTCACAGCAAAAGTAGCAGCTGGAGGAAAACATTTGACAGCTTATTGTCAAAAAGGGAGACGAGAATTTTAGACTTCTTCTTTGTCTTCAGTTTACCGTAGTTCCATAAAAGAAAGGTACAATTAAGCTTAAGTGATCAAGCCATACTTGAGGATGGATGGACAAGCAAGTACATTGGAGTTTGTAGCCCATGTGATCACTTATTGGGTATCATGCAGAGTAAAAAAAAATAAAATGGCTTAAATGGAGTCAAGTGAATTCTGCAATTGTATTGTATCTTGACTTATTGTTTGCTGTTATTGCGTTTCTTAAGCATTGCCAGAAAAAGTCTTCAGAATTAGGATTTTTAGGCCAATGTAACACAGAGCTGCGACATAACCTCTTCCTTAATTTCAGATATTTTGAGTTTATTAAAACAGGTTCCAGCAGGATCAACACGATCACATCTTCATTTTTATCCATTAGTCTTTGGTGAGCCATGTAAAAGGCTGTTTTGAAAGTTCCAGTCTTGACATACTTCCTTGTGAGCAAGAACACGGTCTTTTTGCTCTTATGAATGCTTTGAGAAAGATTCTCGACAACAGGCATTCCTAATTCCCAATCTCTCTCTTCCAAACAGAGGCAAAATTGCCTTTCACCTTTATCTTCCAAATGAACCAATAATTCATTGACAACCCAGTCTGTCACAGCCAGATCTGAAGTGTCATAAGCAATGAATGCATCATAGGACCAGCTCTGTACTTTAAGAGTGCGATACTGATACTCGTTCAGCTTAGAAGTGCATAAGTTGTACAAGTACCATACATCCCAGTAAAACAAATGATGGGTCAATGCCATAAGCAATGTGCAAAAAATGATGATGGCAGAAGCCAAACTTAGTGATGCTGCAAGATCATTCATTGTGCATGTGTGCTGATCAAGGAGAATAATGCTTTGTCCTCGATGACTTTCAGGAGATTCACAGGTAACATCAGTGGCCAACTGAGGAATGTCCAGATCGCATGTATTAATCCAAGCAATAAATGGCACAAGTTCACAAATGCAATAAAATGGATTCCCTTTTAAAACCAGAACTTCCAAGAAAAGTTGTTCACTTGTTGGAAAAACTGTCTGCTGCAATATTTTAATTTTGTTATAACTTATATCAAGATACTTTACTCTGTTTGCTGATGTAAAGAAACTTATGGGAAGTTGAATGATTTTATTATCTTTCAGCAACAGTTTTCGGAGGGACTTGGTGCAATTATACAGCCTATCTGGGACAATGGTTAAGTAATTGTGGCTCAAATCTAAAGTCAGCAAGTTCTTCGATAAGTGAAGTTCATCCCAATTAAACATTTTTAGTTTGTTATGGCTCAAAGACAAGTATGATAAATTACGTGGTAAGTTTTCATAGATTTCAGATGGGATGTGCTCGAGTTGATTGTAAGATAAATCAAGATAGGTCAAATTTGTTAGATTTTTAAATAAGTTTATATATCTACAATCCTCCTTCTTCCACAAAATATCCAACCGATTTCCACGGAATTTCAAAACTTCCAAAGAGGCACTGTTTAATCCTTTCTCTGTTAAGGTGAAGATACCATTGTTGCTTAAATTTAACACTTTCAAATATTTAAGGTTTTCAATAAATCCCATTTTATGTGTCACACCCTCAACGATAAAATAGTGTGGGTTGTGACTTAAGTCCAATACTTCCAGTTGCCACAGTTCTTTAAAAGCATTATCATAAGCTGGATCAAGTCGATTATAAGAAAGATCTAAATATTTCAAATTTGGCAAGGAAACAAACTCAGTCCCATTTAAAGCTTGCCCAATTGCATTTGCTGACAAATTCAGGCACCTTATTTTCTCAAAGCCTTTAAACTGCTTTGGGCTGATGAAGAAAATATTATTCAAACTCAAATCCAATGTCATCCCATACGAATGACAAGCCCACTGCATCTTTGGTCCAAGGATATTGTTATCATCATCATTAAGGGATTCATATCCAAGATGGGCATATCCTGGCAGTAAATTTGGCTTTTGTAAACTTGACTCTGCAAATGGGAAAGGTTTATCTTTATATGTTGAATCATGTAGAAGATTTCTGTTGACTGATGGAGGTGATATTCTATTTTCTGAAAGATCTACTATCTTTAGTGATGTAGATTTTTGGATGATTGTCAAGTTTGCCTGCTTAATGAAATTTGTTCCAAGGTTGAGAACAGTAAGATTGTTAAGAATGTACAATGGTTTCAGATCCTGGGATTCGAGTTGTTTGAAAACATAACCTTTAATAATTAATTCTCTCAAAGCAACTAATTTGGAAAAGTTTCTTGAAAGATTTATGTTTTTGAGATATCGAGCTATTTTATAGTTGAATGACAAGTCTAATTCTTCTAGCCTGGGTAGGTAGTTTAAAAAGTCTCCAGTAGCGATTTCATCAATCAAAAAATTCATTTGAAGATGTAAAACCTTCAAGTTTGTACAATTCTGAAACCAGTCACTTTGTATTTTACGGAGGCTGTTGCTGGAAAGAATTAATGTCTGTAACTTTGAAAGTCTTTGAAAAGCATAGAGATGGATGTGCATTGAGCTATCTCCCGGGCAGGGTTCACATGGAAATGGAGCATTAAAACATCTGGGACAGTTTTGAGATAAGTCAAGGTATTCCAGATCAATCAGATGTTCAAAATCATCATGGTTTATAATTTGAATCTTGTTTTTATGGAGATATAATGAACTTAATGTTTCTGGCAGCTTTCGAGGAACAGAGGTTAAATTATTTGAGCCAAGCGATAGAGTTTTCAGTTTGTTGCCACTTGAAAATGCCCCATCACCTATATGATTGGAGACATTGCACGGATTGTGATAGTAACAGTTTTGTGACAAGTGAAGTATTTCTATGTTTGACAGATCGGGTAGGTCCTCTTTTGTTACATTTAGAATCTTACTGCCATTGAGGCTGAGTAGTTGTAAACTAAGTGAGAGTTTCTTAGGGATTTTATCGAGGTGGTTTTGATCCAGGTATAACTCTTGTAGATTTTTCAGGGAGGAGAAGCTGTCATTTTCAATAACCATGCTCTTCCCAGGTGAAAGGTTCCAACTCAAATCTAGTTTGGTTAGGTTTTGTAAGTTGGAGAAATGGTAACTGGAAATGTACGAAATCTGATTATTTGCCAGATTCAGACTTGTTGTATTTGCAGGAATATTTGCTGGTATATTTTGAAGCCGGTTGCTTCTGCAGTCTACTTGAATAGAGGAGCCATTATTCCCTATACTCACATCACATGGGAGGCTTCTGGGAATCCATCTGGGTGTGAGCGGTACAACAATTTTGAGTAGAAAGAGGAAGCACAGTAAAATTAGTGCTGAAGCTGATGTTGCTTTGACCTAAGGAAAATTAAAATAAATCAAAACAGGAAGTTGGTGTTATTAATCATTTTCTGTGTACAAATATAATACTTTTCTGTTAAAATTTCTGCTCATGATTCATAAAGTTGTCACACATAGAATATAGACATGGCTGAATTATGGAAAAATTGGCTAAATGTTACTTTCTGGGTGTTTCTGTTCATGAGCCCTAATATGTTTTCTCATGCAGTTTTATACAGTTCACCTTGTTAAGTATATACCATGCCTCTACGACACGCTCCCCCCGCCCGGCTACTTCTGCTATCACGCACTCGCCAACAGCGGAGGTAATTGCCATTACTGGAATCTCCAGTGATTTCTGGGGCTGACACCATGTTTAAATCTCTGTGGTGCACTTGGTCAATCACAGCCAGCCTGAAACTGCCCGTCACATTGTATGTAGTGGGAGGGGAATGAATATGAAGAGCTTTTGAGGGTGCATAGGTGGCACAGGGATACTTCATTGCAAACCTAAGCTCCCATTCATAAATGTACTGCCATTTTATATCATCACCTCTTTGGCTGACAGTCATTATAACTGCAATAACGACCAAGTTCCACAGACTACCCATCCTTCGTGCCATGTTAGAACCCTATCTAAGGCTGTGATAGTCTTTCTTTGTCACACAGTGTGGCATAACATCTACTCACTGTTCAGTGTAGGAGTCTTTCCACATGCTGGAAAGACTTCAAATGTTTGAAAATGTTAGCTTTTCTTGAACAACAGAAAAAACAAAAAGAATTTTGACAAAACAGCAAGAAAGGCTGTATTGCTCTGAAAATAAACCGGGATTATTTGTCTTTTGAAAATATCCTGGTCACCAGCAATCTTTAGCATGTTACTAGTTATTACAGATTTAAAATAGTCATCTCTGAAGCTGAAGTATTCGCAGGCAATCATCAAAGGGGCATTTGCCTTTTGTCACGCTCCTTCACATTTATTGTCTCATCTGCACCCCATTATGCTGCTTCCAATATCTACAACTGACTTCCTCAACATGCTCATTACAGTAATGGTAAAAATGCCAGAACTGCTGTGCTTTTCCAGCACCACACTAACCTAGACTCATTACAGTAATGGACCTGATAGCACACTCCTCAACCTTCTTGGATGGGTACCTCCAACTGATCAATGGTCAGGCCCCTTACTGGTCTCCATGCAGCTCCAGGACTGACTTTCAGCAAATCCCTGTACTGTTTGTGCTGGGCCTGTAGGACGGAAGGTGGTCCAGTCCTTGGGCAGCAGAACTCTTGACCCGAACCATCCCAAGCAGCCGGTTGACCGTGTCCAAGCCCCTGAACTGACATAGGACATGGCAGATTAAGGCAGGACCACCAACTGACAACAGTCCCCCTTGACCTAACTGAGAACTACACTCTTAGACCTTGAGAAGTGGCTGTTAGTTGAACATTTGATGTGTTTGTCAGGTACACTGCTGGCACATGGTGAAGGTGTGAGATTGACATTGCACAGTAACACATCAACTCCTTTGACTGATCACCACTAACATCCATGACAAGCAGCCTAACCTTGTGCCTGCGCTGAACTGCGAGACAATGCAGAAGTATTTCACAATATTAAGTTCTGAATGAGGTAGCAAAGCACAAAAAGACAAAACAGAGATGATATCAGCATCTGAGTAGGCACAAAATGAATGGGAACTAATAGAGCAAATGAGGAGCCTTGAGATGCACAACTCCAAGAGCTGACTGGTTGTTCCTGCATGCAGGGTGTCCTGGCCTCAGCTTTGGAATGAAAGGTGTCAGTAGCCATCAAAACGTAGAAGTGATAGAGAGGGTCTTGGGAATTGAAGTCAAGATGGATCCATTTTCACTTCTCCTGGGTTTGCTGAATTTATCTCCCTTAGATGTACATAGGAGAAAGCTTTTAAGCATCCTCACTTTTATGTGCAAGGAAGAACGTTCTGATGTGTAGGGTGTCTGAGAACCCCCCGGGGTGGCATAATTTAATTCTGAAATACAAAACTTGATTGACTTTTTTTGAAGAAGTAACAAAGAGGATTGATGAGGGCAGAGCGGTAGATGTGATCTATATGAACTTTGGTAAGGCATTTGACAACGTTCCCCATGGGAGACTAATTAGAAAGGTTGGACCTCACGGAATACAGTGAGAACTATCCATTTGGATACAGAACTGGCTCAAAGGTGGAGGTGGTGGAGGATTTTTCAGACTGGAGACCTGGGACCAGTGGAGTGTCACAAGTATCGGTGCTGAGTCCTCTACATATTGTTATTTACAAAAATGATTTGGATGCAAGCATAAGAGGTACCATTAGTAAATTTGCAGATGACATCAAAGTTGGAGGTATAGTGGAGAGTGAAGAGGGTTACCTCAGATTACAACAGGATCTGGACCAGATGGGCCAATGGGCTGAGAAGTGGCAGATAGAATTTAATCTAGATAAATGCGAGGTGCTGCATTTTGGGAAAGCAAATCTTAGCAGGACTTAATGGTAAGGTCCTAGAGAGTGTTGCAAAACAAAGAGACCTTGGAGTGCAGGTTCATAGCTCCTTGAAAGTGGAGTCACAGGTTGATAGGATAGTGAAGAAGGCGTTTGGTATGCTTTCCTTTATTGGTCAGAGTATTGAGTACAGGAGTTGGGAGGTCATGTTGCGGCTGTACAGGACATTGGTTAGGCCATTGTTGGAATATTGCATGCAATTCTGGTTTCCTTCCTATCGGAAAGATGTTGTGAAACTTGAAAGGGTTCAGAAAAGATTTACAAGGATGTTGCCAGGGTTGGAGGATCTGAGCTACAGGGAGAGGCTGAACAGGCTGGGGCTGTTTTCCCTGGAGCGTCAGAGGCTGAGGGGTGACCTTATAGAGGTTTACAAAATTATGAGGGGCATGGATAGGATAAATAGACAAAGTCTTTTCCCGGGGGTCGGGCAGTCCAGAACTAGAGGGCATAGGTTTAGGGTGAGAGGGGAAAGATATAAAAGAGACCTAAGGGGCAACTTTTTCATGCAGAGGGTGGCACGTGTATTGATGAGCTGCCAGAGGATGTGGTGGAGGCTGGTACAATTGCAACATTTAAGAGGCATTTGGATGGGTATATGAATAGGAAGGGTTTGGAGGGATATGGGCCGGTGCTGGCAGGTGGGACTAGATTGAGTTGGGATATCTGGTCGGCATGGACAGGTTGGACCGAAGGGTCTGTTTCCACACTGTACACCTCTATGGCTTGATAAATATGGTGCACCAGAAAATAGACAATTTTTATAAGACATGGCAGCCCTTTTTGAATTATTTGAAAGCAGATCGTTCCGCCATTTTAATTAGAGCTTTTGTCTCAAAATGGTGTTTTGGCTTAATAAGGCTAATGTCCTGAGAGGAAGAATTTCAAACAAACATGGGTTTAATAACTGATGCTCTTGAAGGTTGAGAGCTGAGGTCTTGTTACGCTGAGCAGTGTTATTTATTTACTTATTTATTTATTGATGTGGAATGAGTGTAGTTGAGACTTTTTTTGTGGAGTAGTATAGTAGTTAGCTTCTTGTTTATTGTTGTTGTTTATGCTGTGATAATGTTATATTTTCATATTTTTGTTACTTTATAATTTTGTAAAGAAGAATTTTTTTCAATAAAAACATTTTTAAAAAAATGCTCAAGTGAAGTGGATAACTATAAATTAAATGAGTTAGAGATGTGCCCTGGTGATGTGCTGAGTATGGTGCATATCCAATGCCAACTTCCATGGACTGGGCATGTAGGCAATCTCTGCCGAAGGAGATATTGGGAAGTTTTGGCTGAGATGGAGGCCTTAAGGAACAAATGATGAGTTGGAGCCTTCAGGTACCCACTCTGACTAGCACGTTTAGAACCATCTCAGTCTGGGGTTTCTCTCCAGCATGTGGGAGAGAAGGAAAGTGCATCTAAATGAGAAGAGATTGGGTACTCACAAGTGGAGCTCTCAACTCACCATTCAAAACGGACTCACTTTTGCCCACATCATTCCAGAGCTGGGGAAATTCAACCTAAAGACTCTAATAAAAGGAAATGCCAGGCTTCAGAAAACTCTGTGTGCTGATTCTATATATATTTAGAATTACTTTATGATCTCTTAGACCCTTTAACCCCTGATAACCCTTTACTCCAGAAGATGTGGAAATAGTTATTTATTTATATATACATAAACTATTTCTACATATTTTGGAGTAAAGGGTTAACAGGGCTTAAAGGGTCTTGGAGATCATAATGTAATTGTGATCTAAGATTTTACAAATAAGAGTGAGCTGCAGAGCTTTACTTATTGTGGGACAGGGACATTGTTGGCTGGCCAACATTTATTGCATGTCCCAAGTTGATATTGAGAAGATGGTGGTGAGCCACCTTCTTGCATTGCTGCAGTCTGCGAGCTCTGCTTAGACTCACATTGCTCTGATGATGGGAATTCCAGGATTTTGACTCAGCAACTGTGAATAGTGGGTGGCTTGGAGAGGAATTTGTAGGTGGTGGTGTTCCCATGTATCAGCTGCCCTTGACTTTCTGGATTGAAGTGGCCATGGGTTTGTTGTCCAAGGAAATTTGGTAGATTTCTGCCATGCATCGTGTAGATTGTACACATTGCAGCCATTGATCATTAGTGCTGGAGGGAGTGAATGCTTGTGGGTGTGGTGACAGTCATGTGAGCTGCTTTATCCTGGATGGTGTCAAGCATCTTGAATGCTGTTGGAGCTGCACCCATCCAGGCAAGTAGGGAGTATTCCATCACATTCCTGACTTGTGCCTTGTGGATGGTGGATAGGTTTGGGCAAATCAGGAAGTGACTTAATCACTGCAGTATCCCTAGCCTCTGATCTGCTGTTGTAGCCACTTTGTTTTTGTAGTCAACCTAGTTCAGTTTATGGTCAATGGTAACCCTAGGATGTTGATAGTGAACAATTCAGTGATGGTAACACCATTGAATGTCGAGGGACAGACATGAGATCATCTCTTATTGGTGATGGTTATAACCTGGTATTTGAATGACGTGAATGTTACTTGCCACTTGTCAGCCTAAGTTTGGATAATGTTCAGATCTTGTTGCATTTGAACATGGACTGCTCCACTATCCGAATCATCTGATAGAGGAGTCACTCTGAGCTTGTGCAGGTCCATGACTGTGCATATGATTTATCTTTAAATAAAAGGTTGTTAATATTTATATAGATGACTGCAGAGTCACCTAAGAGGCAATCAGATTCCCTGATATCCCAATCCAAAGAGGAAATACAAATGTGCACCATTTTACATATAATTATATATTTCAAAGTTATTTATTTGTAACTAAATTATTGCATCATGTACATACATAGAAACTAATACACCTGTATATTTAAAAATCATTATTTCATAATTGAATATAGGCAGGCACACACAGCAGTGAAACGTTTTTCAATGACATCATATTAAAAGTTTCCATTACATTGCCTACCAGAATTTCCCAAATTTATTTTGCAAGTAACAGGAAAATATTTCGCAAGGGTCGCAAACTGCTGTTGACTAATGTAATATTCAAGAGACGATAAATGCTGAGCGTCATATTTTGTCTGTTGATGAAATCATAAATTACTCCTGAATTTTTCATATAATAAGCTCAGAGGCAATGATTTGAAGTCAGGGATCTGGTTAAAATTTGCAAATTGAAATCTATATTCACAGGATATTATAGCCTACCTCCCAGGGTGTTAGGTGGCTACTGAGATATTGAATATCTTCCAAAATTCCTTAGATTCTGGAATGATTGGAAGATTGAAAATGTCTTCCAACTATTTAAGAAAGGAGCAAGGGAACATCTAAAATCAAACAAAGGACACAATAGATAGACAGTTAAATAGCAATGATTAGGTTGAGCAGAGTCAGCATGGATTTGTGAATGGAAAATCATGTTTGGTAAACATGCTAAATTATTGAGATTGATACTAAAAAAATTGATAAAGGGGAGAATCAATGGATGAAATATATTTGGATTTTCAGAAGGCTATTGATAAGATTCCTCCATAGGAGGTTGTTTAGCAAAATTAAATCACTTGGCTTGGATTGATGGGCCACTCTCCCAATGACAGGTTGTGACCAATGGGATATCACAGGGATCAGGACTTGGGCCCCATCCAGTTATTCACAATATCTTTTAAAGATTTAGATCTTGCAACCAAATCGAACATTTTCACAATTGACATAAAGCTAAGGAGGAATTTGTGTTGCGAGGAATATAAAATATTTTCAGGAGGATTTGGACATACTTTAGTAAGATTGGGCAGGAGCAAGGCAGACTGAGTATAATGCAGAAAAACATGAGGTTATCCACTTTGGTAGGCAGTTCAGATTTAAGAATATTTCTTAAATGATGAATGGGTTATAAAGTTAGAAAGTGTAAATATGCAATGGGACCCTTGTCAATAAGTCACTGAATGCTAACAAGCAAATGCGCAAGTTACCAGGAAGGCTTCTGGAATTTTAATCTTTAACACAAGAAGATTTGAGTACAGGAGGAGTGACATATTGCTAAAATTGTACAGGAGCTTGCTAACACTGAACTAGGAGCAGTGTATGCAGGTTTGGTCTCCTTATTTCAGGAAAGATATTATTGCATTAGAGGGAATCTAATGAAGGTTCACCAGACTTGCTCACAGAGGGCATGACTGTTCTACGAAGAGATTTTGCAAATTGGCAAATTTAGCGTTTGAAGAATAAGATGTTATCTCATTGAAACCTACAAACTATTTCAAGAGATAGACAGAGTAGTGCAGTAGAGTAAAATATTATCATTTTTCTTTAACCCTCACATAAGAGGCATATAGGATTAGGACCACTGTCTAAGTTGGGATAAAACATAGACTAGTTGTATTGAACAGATGTTTCTGTGGTAAAATTCAATGTTGTTTCTATGAGGCACTGTACAGCCATTTATTCTTCTGATCTCCACTTCTTAAGAGATGCTTAGCAATCATATAGAGACAATGTTTAATAGGGATTTCACTGATTTTGGTGCTGTCATTGCATTTGCTGGGAAGCTGTTTCATATGTATGTGGTGGTGTGAGCATCAAATATGAGATGTTGCTATCTCTCACCATGATCCTCAACTATTCTCTCCTTCATCTTTAGATCACAGGCAGGGACAGGCTTATTTTGTAGATGCTGAAGTAACAAGAGTCTGTAGTTGGGTGTTACCAAACTCTTGTTCGCAGTTGTCAAGGGTCGCCTTAATCTCCAGTGCTTTTCATGCCCAGATTGGAGGGCAATCACATGCTTCAGCCATGAGGGTGGAGGGGGTGGTGGAGGAAAAGGGCAAAGAGTTAAAATAAATGATAGAAATAAAGATTTTGAGTAATCTTTACCACTTGTGGGAACATTGCACAAGCTCACGCTAAAAATGAAAAATCAAAATGACTCACCATTTTCTCTTTGATTTTGAGATATTGAAATATCCCCGTGGAAAGTTAAAGCAATTTCTCTTCGAGAGAGTCGCAGATCTGATTTGTGTGTAAAAATCTCGTAAGTGCTGACTGTTCATCAGCCTGCAGATTCCACCAAGGTACTGGGTGAAGTATGCTTTGCCTAAATGGAATATAAATGACAGCAGATTAAAAATTAGTGTTCTTGTTGTGTCTCACAAAGGTGTACTGAATGAAATATGTTTGTGAGTGACAGATTCACACCACTCCTGGACCTCTGGTGGAGAAAACAGAAAATACTGAAAGCTGTAGCTGGTCACATCACAGTAAGATGTACATTTTGTGGCATGTAGGGACATAGAAACAGTAGCAAGAGATTCAGTTTGCTCCAGCATTGAATCACACTTGGAATTAATCAGCACATTAACTCCATTAGTCTGTCTTTGAAACATAGCGTGGGATTTTCCCATTTTTTAGTCAAAGTGTTTTATTGAGTATGAGCCCTCCCTGGCCTGGAGCTAGTTCTGTCATGCAATTTTCCACTTCTCACTTTATTAAATATGCAACAGCATTTGGGTACTTGGCAAATCACATGGCCAGCAAGGTTGAAGAATTTGCCACTGCAAAAATAACTCCATAGAGGCTGATAATCTGTCACCAAGTTATCCTTTATTTATACATACATAGTACTAGGCACGGATCCAGCTTCCTCAGAGCCAGTTATCAGAGTGACCAGGATGTCTGACACGCCTGTTCATATCTGTCAGTGAGGACTCCCTGATTGGACCAGATTAACAGCTCCAATCAGAGAACTCATATTCCATGAGATCCACCTGGCTGAACTTGTTACATTCACTCCACATGCCTCTGTCACTATGTTTAAAGATCAGCTGCAAATCATTTCACATGTTACAAGGCAGGATCCACCTCTCACACTGTGGCATTCAAGCCTCATTGTTGAAGATGTGGCCCTGCAAAATGTTGTGGACAAAGCCCAGCCCATCACACAAGCCAATCTTCAATTCATTGATTCCATCTATGCTTCTCCCTGCCTCAGAAACACAGCCAACATCATCAAAGACCCCTCCCACCCCGGTTATAATCTCATACAACCTCTTCCATCAGGCGGAAGATACAAAAGTTTAAACACACATACCAATAGGTTCAAGAACAATTCCTTCCCTGCTGTTATTAGACTTCTGACTGAAACTCTCAAGTTTCAAATCTCATGTTGATCTTGATTTTTGTGCACATTCTTTGCAGTTGTAACTTTGAATTGCTCACTCTGTTCTATCACCCTATGATCTTTGTATGGTATGATCTGCCTGTACCGCATACAGAACAAAACGTTTCACTGTACCTAGGCACATGTGATAGTATTATATCAAACCAAATCAAAAAGATAAGCTCACTCCCCACTTTGTTGGTTCGGGCCTAGTGGATGTTTGAAATGGTGGAGAGGTGGTCAATCATTTTTCTTGCCTCAGGAGGTCTCACAAGCAGACTAAGCACTTTGGACTTAAATTGTACCACAAGGCAGTGCTGTGTCCCAAACTAAAAAAACAATCAAGGTGTGCAGGAAGAAGATCAACCATCCTTTACCACAAGGTAACTACCAGCATTTTCACTCTGCTACCTCAGACCACCATTGAATCTAACTTTGTTGCCGCACATTTCTCTCACCCAGATTCTTGAACCAAAGCTCTCACTATGCATCATGTCCACTCAATACTCTCACCCAAATTACTCACATCTTCTGTCCACTGCATCTCGGGATATCTCACCACCCCTCTTGCTCCTGCATCACAGTTAACTGTTGTTTCATCCACTTCCATTGCACTCAATGTATCCTCTTTGTCTCATTGTAGGAAGGATCAACTCACCCCAGAAATTATGTCTCAGCACCCCAACTGACCTACCTGTAACCACTGGACTGATCGCACTTGACCTTCAGGACTGTCTGTAGCTGAAACACCAGACTGCGAGAAGGCAGCTCTGACAACACTGGTAGAACCAAGCATCTGATTGACCATCACCAACCGCTGGGACAGGAATCAGACCAACTCTTTGACTGACTGTGGCAGTACCCCTCTTGACCACAATCCTCTTCACTTCTCTAAGGACTGCTTCCTTTTGACTTTCACGCATTGCCATTTTCTTGATGCATATGCAATACGTTGTCACATAAACTGTGCTATAGGTGTAATGTTGATGTGGCTTGGTGTGGCACAGTTATATGTCTATCCTGATCAGTTTTCCCCACCATCACGAGCTGCTCACCTCTCCCTCTGCAATTTACAGAGGCTGGCAGCCTGTAACTCAGCACTGAAACCAGTGAGTGTATTCTAAGAAAGCAATTTGGAGTACCAGGAGAGTGACAGTCTCAATGTAAGTGCAAATCAAAATGAAGTAAGTAGCCATAAGATGCATCCTGATGACGTGCATGTATGTCTCTGTGCACAAAATGATGTGCCAAGAACATGTAAGTCATAGGTGCCCCTAGAGCTGCAAAATAAGGTGGTGAAAGGTGAAGAGGTTGAATCAGATCTACAACAGTTATTTGGTGTAGTCAGCAGGATCTCATCTCACATCCCCAGGACTGGCGCTGCACTCTGGTGAAAATGCACTCCATTGTTAGGGAGGAGAGCATTTACTGAACTGTCATGGACAAGATTAAAAAAATATGAAGGAGGACATGGCATCGACTCAATAATGAGGAAAATTACTCAAGTATGTCCAGTAAAGAAAGAACAGGAAAAATCCAATTCAGGCAGTTATCACCCATTAGTATGTCAGTAAAGTAGAGGAAGGTATCATCAACAAGGCTATCAAGCAAAACTTGCTTCACAATAATCTGCTCACTAACATTCAGTTTGTGCAGTTCCACCAGGGTCATTCAATGTCTGAACTCAATAATGCCCTGGTGGAACTGTACAAACTGAATGTTAGTGAGCAGATTATTGCTAAGCAAGTACTGCTTGACAGCCTTGTTGATGATACCTTCCTCTACTTTACTGACATACTAATGGGTGATAATGGATGGAAGAGTTGAACTCCAGAGGTGGGTGAGAATGACTGCCCTTAACATTAAGCCCACATTTGACCATGTGTGGCATCAGGGTTCCGCAGCAGAACTAGAGACAATGGAAATCAGAGGAAAACAATCTGCTGGTTGAAGTCATACCTAGCTCAAGGATGGCGGTTCTTAGAATTCAGTCATCTCAACTTTAGGACATCTCTGCAAGAGTATCTCATCGTCTAACCATCTTCAGTTGCTTCATCAACAACCTTCACTCCATCATGAAGTCATAAGTGAAGACGTTCATTGATGACAATATGACATTCACCATCATTCGTGAGTTCTCACATACTGAAGTAGTCCACATCCAAATGCAGAAAGATCTGGACAATATTCAGGCTTGGGCAGACCCCTGGCAAATAACATTCATGCCATGCAAGTGCCAGGCAATGACCATTTCCAACAAGAAGGAATCTAACCATCACCCCTTGATAGCTCAATGGCATTAACATCATTGGATCCACCACTATCAATATCCTGGGGTCACATTTGACCAGAAACTAAACTGTGCTAGCCATATAGATACTGTGACTGCAAGAGCAGGTCAGAGGCTAAGAATCCTACAGTGGATAACTCAGAAAGGAAGACTCAGTTTGGTCAAACAGACTAATGAGGAGGTAAATGCAAAGCTCTGATTCAAAATAAAGACCAAATGTCTGAAATCCTGTTCCACCATTTGTTTCGAAGTGGACTCCTTAATTTCCTTAAACACTGTGCTCTATGAATCTTTTTCATAGTTTTATTGTGGTAGGTGAGTGCAAAAAAAAAAGATTCAATGACACTTGTTAAAGAAAAGCTGTGGAATTTCCCTGAGTGTTTTCACCAATAATTATCACTGAGGTTTCATCAGCAGTCTGTTTGTGCGTTGTATTTTGCACCAGTTGTCAGCCATGTGTCCTACACTATAACAGTGATTACACTTGAGAAGGATTTCATTAGCAGTAATTAAGGAATGTGAGATGTCCAAAGCCTGTGAAAATGACAAATCTTTCATTTTTAAGGCTGTTTAGATACAAAAGCTGGATAACAATATTCAAAATCATTAAAAAGGCTCCCAAAAAAGCTTCAAAATCAAGATTCCTACAATGATTGCTCAGGTTTGCTGTTAATTGTGTACGTGATGTTGTTGTGGTAGGAGGAGAAAACTGGAGAATTTAACAGCATTTCTTTATAAAGAAGGAATCCACTGGTGAGAAAAAAAGCTGCTGGCCTCAGCTTGCCCACAAACCACAGTCAGAGGGTTACCATTTGCAGTCTTGCTTAAAAATACCATAAATTACAGTGCAGCTAGAAGCATGGAAAGCAATCTTTACATTTTATTATTATTTTGACTTGATTTGATTTATTATTGTAACATGAAATAAAGCAGGGCAGGTAACTGAGGTGTCAGTGGGGGACCACTTTGGGGCCAGCGACCATAATTCTATTCGTTTTAAAATAGTGACAGAAAAGGATAGACCAGATCGAAAAGTTGAAGTTCTAACTTGGGGAAAGACTGATTTTGATGGTATTAGGCAAGAACTATAACCCAATCTAGTCGCACCTGCCAGCACCCGGCCCATATCCCTCCAAACCCTTCCTATTCATATACCCATCCAAATGCCACTTAAATGTTGCAATTGTACCAGCCTCCACCACTTCCCCTCTCACCCTAAACCTATGCCCTCTAATTCTGGACTCCCCAACCCCAGGGAAAAGACTTTGTCTATTTACCCTATCCATGTCCCTCATAATTTTGTAAACCTCTGTAAAGTCACCCCTCAGCCTCTGATGGTCAAGGGAAAACAGCCCAGCCCGTTCAGCCTCTCCCTTTAGCTCAAATTCTCCAACCCTGGCAACATCCTTGTAAATCTTTTCTGAACCCTTTCAAGTTTTACAACATCTTTCCAATAGGAAGGAGACCAGAATTGTACACAATTTTCCAACAGTGGCCCAACCAATGTCTTGTCCAGCCGCAACATGACCTCCTAACTCCTGTACTCAATACTCTGACCAATAAAAGAAAGCATTCCAAACGCCTTCTTCATTATCCTATCTACCTGCAACTCCACTTTCAAGGAGCTATGAATCTGCACTCCAAGGTCTCTTTGTTCAGCAACACTCCCTTACCATTAAGTGTATAAGTCCTGCTAAGATTTGCTTTCCCAAAATGCAGCACCTCGCATTTATCTGAATTAAATTCCATCTGCCACTTCTCAGCCCATTGGCCCATCTGGTCCAGAACCTGTTGTAATCTGAGGAAACCCTCTTCACTGTCAACTACACCTCCAATTTTGGTGTCATCTGCAAACTTACTATCGGTACCTCTTATGCTCGCATCCAAATCATTTATGTAAATGACAAAAAGTAGAGGACCAAGCACCGAGCCTGGTGGCACTCCACTGATCACAGGCCTCCAGTCTGAAAAACAACCCTCCACCACCATCTTCTACCTTTGAGCCAGTTCTGGATCCAAATGGCTAGTTCTCCCTGTATTCCATGAGATCTAACCTTGCTAATCAGTCTCCCATGGGGAACCTTGTCGAACGCCTTACTGAAGTCCATATAGATCACACCTACCACTCTGCCCTCATCAATCCTCTTGTTACTTCCTCAAAAAACTCAATCATTTGTGAGTCATGATTTCCCACGCATAAAACCATATTGACTATCCTGAATCAGTCCTTGCCTTTCCAAATACATGTACATCCTGTCCCTCAGGATTCCCTCTCGCCACTTTCTCACCACCGAAGTCAGGCTCACTGGTCTATTGCACTTTGCTGCCAGTCTTCCAGCCAGCAAAAACAGTTTTTTTCCCCAGTTATTATTTCAAAATGCCTCATTTACAGTCATAGTGTAATAAAGATAGACAGCACGGATACAGGTCCTTCAGTCCATCTCGTACGATATGTGGAACAGTCCATCTTCCGCAGCTACACTGGCACCACCCCCCCTTTTCCTCCGCTACATCGATGACTGTATCGGCGCTGCCTCATGCTCCCACGAGGAGGTTGAACAGTTCATCGACTTTACCAACACCTTCCACCCCGACCTCAAATTCACCTGGACCGTCTCAGACTCCTCCCTCCCCTTCCTAGACCTTTCCATTTCTATCTCTGGCGACCGCATCAACACAGACATTTATTATAAACCGACCAACTCCCACAGCTACCTAGACTACACCTCCACCCACCCTGCCCCCTGTAAAAACGCCATCCCATATTCCCAATTCCTTCATCTCCATCGCATCTGCTCCCAGGAGGACCAGTTCCAAAACCGTACAACCCAGATGGCCTCCTTCTTCAAGGACCGCAATGTCCCCCCAGACGTGGTCGACGATGCCCTCCACCGCATCTCTTCCACTCCCCGCTCCTCCGCCCTTGAGCCCTGCCCCTCCAACCGCCACCAGGACAGAACCCCACTGGTCCTCACCTACCACCCCACCAACCTCCATGTCCAGCGTATCATCCGCCGTCATTTCCGCCACCTCCAAACGGACCCCACCACCAGGGATATATTTCCCTCCCCTCCCCTATCAGCGTTCCGAAAAGACCACTCCCTCCATGACTCCCTCGTCAGGTCCACACCCCCCACCAACCCAACCTCCACTCCCGGCACCTTCCCCTGCAACCGCAAGAAATGCAAAACTTGCGCCCACACCTACCCCCTTACTTCCCTCCAAGGCCCCAAGGGATACTTCCATATCCACCACAAATTCACCTGCACCTCCACACACATCATCTATTGCATCCGCTGCACCTGATGTGGCCTCCTCTATATTGGGAGACAGGCTGCCTACTTGCGGAACGTTTCAGAGAACACCTCTGGGACACCCGGACCAACCAACCCAACCATCCCGTAACTCAACACTTCAACTCCCCCTCCCACTCCACCAAGGACATGCAGGTCCTTGGACTCCTCCATCGCCAGACCATAGCAACACGATGGTTGGAGGAAGAGCGCCTCATCTTCCGCCTAAGGACCCTCCAACCACAAGGGATTAGCTCAGATTTCTCCAGTTTCCTCATTTCTCCTCCCCCCACCTTGTCTCAGTCAAATCCCTCGAACTCAGCACCGCCTTCCTAACCTGCAATCTTCTTCCTGACCTCTCCGCTCCCACCCCACTCCGGCCTATCACCCTTACCTTGACCTCCTTCCACCTATCGCATTTCCAATGCCCCTCCCCCAAGTCCCTCCTCCCTACCTTTTATCTTAGCCTGCTGGACACACTTTCCTTATTCCTGAAGAAGGGCTTGTGCCCGAAATGTCGATTCTCCTGTTCCTTGGATGCTGCCTGACCTGCTGCGCTTTTCCAGCAACACATTTTCAGTTCAGTCCATCTCTTCCATGCCGACCAGATATCCTAAATTAAGTTAGTCCCATTTGCCAGCACTTGATCTTATCCCTCTAAACCCTTCTGATTCATGCACCCATCCAGATGCCTTTTAAATATTGTAATTGTACTAGTCTCCAACACTTCCTCTGGCAGCTCATTCCATACACGCACCAGTCTCTGTATAAAAAAGTTGTCCCTTAGGTCCTTTTCAAATCTTTTCCCTTTCACCCTAAACTTATGCCCTCTAGCTTCCTGGTGTGCTGTGCCATTCATTGTTGGGTTGTTGTCTTTTAGTTTCTGACATACACTGGATTGACAGAAGATAGACCACATTAATTTCCTTGATGAGGCCTTTCCTCCAACCCAGGGAAAAGACCTTGTCTATTCACTCTATTCATGCCCCTCAAGATTTTATAAACCTCTGCAAGATCCCCCTTCAGCCTCCAATACGCCAGGGCAAACAGCCCCAGCCTATTCAGCCTTTCCAGTTAGCTCAAACCCTCCAAAACCTGTCGTGTTTCAACACATCTATTAACCTCGTAGCAGAGAGGGTGGGAGTTCAGAAATTGTGGAATGTTTTTCTCCCATCCCCAAATTCAGTACAGGTTAACTGCCCAGCGTCGAAGTGATGACTTTTGAGGATTGTCAGCCATTGCAGTTCCTGAGGATGCACTGCAGAAAGAGGCCGAACTGGTAAATAGTGCAAATTCTGGCGTTCCCTAGCAGAGTAGCACATAGATAAGCGACAGGGTTTGTAGTGATTTTAATGAGGTCAACCAGGTGGATCTCTTAGAATGTGACCTCCCTGATTGGGGCGGTTAATCTGATCTAATCAGGGAGTCCTGGCTGACAGATATAAACAGGGGTGCTAGGTGTCCTGTTCACTCTGAGAGCTGGCTCTGAGAGAGCTGCATCAGTGTCATGGAATCCACATGTAAATAAAGGGTGACTTGGTGATGGGATACCAGCCTCTGTGGAAGTATTTCAGTGGTGACGAGAGAAAAGCACCCTCATGCAGAAATTCACTTGCAACAGTCACCTTTGAGTTCAGATAGGCATTTCTGGCATCATGTCATTATTTGGGAAGCTTGACTCCTTCAATCCTGCCATCGAAGGCTGGGCACAGTATGTGGAAAGAATACATTATTTTTGTTTGGGCAAATAACTTTGGGACAGATGAAAAACAATGAATAATTCTCCTGACAGTGTGTTCACATGACATTATAAATTGCACATTAGCAATCAGTTACAGTTTACCTTGATATGATAGACATTGTTACAGATGTGTTGAGGAGGATCAGTTTACCTTTAATAGGGATAGACTGCCTTAAAGAACATAAGACTAGCTGCACCCCTTTGCTGCCAATACAATGTTGCTCAGCTCACTGCTGAGTTTTCAGGCAACCACTAGCATACTTCTTCTTTACCATTATGCAGCTGTCAGTGTGATGAGGTGAACGGTAAGTGACTCAGGTTATTGAGGTGTTTGCACCAAATTTGTGTGCTACCTACTTCCATTTTGTGTGCACCAAAATGGGAGAATTTGTGTTGTCTTCCTTTTACATCTATGCTAGTTGAGACAATAAAATAAATTTCTTATCACATTATTGAAATCACTTCCATCTTGCATATTTCCAGAATAATCTTTGTTAATTAAGTGGGGAACTTTTACAAGTCTTAAGCTGGGGGCACGGTGGTTCAGTGGTTAGCACTACTGCCTGCAGCACCCACGACCCAGATTTGATTCTACACTTGGGCAACTCTGTGTGGAATTCTCCCATGTCTACATGGGTTTTCTCCGGGTGCTCTGGATTCCTCCCACAGTCCAAAGATGTACAGGTTAGGTGGATTGGCCATGCTAAATTGCCCATTAGATTTAGTTGGATTAACCATGGGAAATGTGGGGATAGGGTGGGGAGGGTGGGTTTGGGTAGGATGCTATTCAGAGGGTTGGTGTGGACTTAATGGGCAAAATGGCCTGATTCCATGCTGTGGGGATTTTATGACTAATTCTTGAGTCTTTTGTTCATTTTCTGTTACCATTGAGAATAAAACTAAGCTATTTCAGTGATTGAAAGTCTTTACCTGTTGGGGCATATATTACACTATTTTTAATCATTGTTCATTAAAAGGAATAATGACATTTTCAAGCTGTTTCAACATAAATGTATTTGACAGGAAGCTATCTTATTAATTCTATCTTTAAAATTGCAATGTTAGCTTCTTGGTCATTGAATTTGTTCCAAGATAAAATGAAGTATGCTGTCATCACATGATGTAGTTCCACTTCCCTCATAGAAAATAATGTTTAAAAGAAAGAGCAGCTTCTTGTTATTTTCAAAGAAATTACATACCTCTTTACAATTAACCTTTCAGAATCTTGAGGCAATTGCATGTGCAATTATCCATATGCATAGGTTATTGATTGTACAATGATCAATATTAATTATTTTTATTAGGCTTTTCAATTAACAAAGCAAGGTGAGTCAACTTCCTTTTAAATGGCTACTTATGTTCTGTGTTTCCCATTTTCCTAATGTGCTTTAGTAAAAACAGCAAAGTGCTCCCAGAAATTAATAAGTCAATTTCAAAATGTTACTGTTGTCCTTATTTTCCTATCATCTCTTATGTAATGCGGAGATTACTAACATTTGAAACAGGAAAAGTCCTTTACTTTGGGTGGCACAGTAGCTCAATGGTTAGCACTGCTGCCTCATAACTCCAAGGACCCAGGTATGATTCCAGTCTCAGGTGACTGTCTGTGTGGAGTTTGCACATTCTCCGCTTGTCTGCGTGGGTTTCTTCCAGGTGCTCTAGTTTCCACCCACAATCCAAAGATGTGCAGGTCAGGTGAATTGGCCATGCTAAATTGCCCATAGTGTTCATGGATGTGTAGGTTAGGTGTATTAGTCAGGGGAAATGTGGAGTGATAGGGCAGGGGAATGGGTCTGGGTGATTTACTCTTCAGAGGGTCGGTGTGGACTTGTTGGGCCAAATGGCCTGATTCCACACAGTAGGGATTCCATGATTCTTTGCCACAATGTCCACAATAAATTGTCTCCTATATCATAGCGTCAGATAACATTTGTCTGTGTAACTGATTGGGTTATCATGAGGATTACAACACAATGATTTCATATCAGCTTTTTAACCAGATGCAAGTCTGTAACCGTTGACAGACAAGTAAGTGATTGTGCTCACTACAGCCTGAATTGTTGCCAGTTAAAATACATATCAAAATATATATTTTTATAATGTTTACTCATATAAATGATTGAAGAAAAGGAAATATTTCACTCACCAGTACAGATTAAGCCTTAAAGTCTTCCAAAGTGTCATTCAGGAGCAGTATCTTTAGCAGATGACTGTTCATGTAGAATTGGAGAAGTGCTCACTCAGTCATAGAGGAACAATGCAAACTGTTCAGCTCATTGCATTCTCGAAGGGCAATGCTTCATCTGTGACCACAGTGTTCCCATTTTACTAATGAGGCAAATTATTGTGAAATATTTGGTATACCTAAAATTAGCTAAATAAAAAAACCGCAGGCATCACGTTGGGTGAGCCAAGCAGTGCTATAAGATTAACTTTAACAATTGCTGAAAGTAAGTAATAAACATTTATGGGATGCATCAAAAGAGGTCAAATTTGGGCCAAGGTATTCCAGCTACAACCGTGGTATCTACCTAAATATGTGGAAAATCAATACGGTACATTCTATCAAAAAACTCGAAGCAAGATTCTGCCAATTATTGCATTATCAGTGCACTTTCAATCAGTAGTGATTTTGCCAGATTAACTCAGCTCCAGACTCTATTACAGCTTGATCCAATATCCTCTGTCAATTCAGATCCAAGCCAGGCAGCTGGACAGAGAACAAGTTCGGAGTTGCCTCTTACTGCTGTGATACCAGTCATTGAAATAATGATAGGAATATACAGCGAAAATTGAAAAATCTGTGCAGTTACATAAGGAAACGTTGCCTGATTTTCCCTTCAAGCCTTAAATTGCAACTCCAAAATCTCGTCATTGAGTGGCAAGTATAGCCACTTTCAATTCCCCTGAAAGAAAAGATTATGTCAGGCTGTTGCTTGACTAGTCTGTGAGACAGCTCTCCCAATTTCCACACTAGTCCCCCAGATGTTGGTAAGGAGGACTTTGCATGGTCGACAGGGCTGCTTGTGTTTTTGCCGTTTGTCTTTTCCGGTTCCAAGATTGATGCCAGGTGGTCCATCTGTTTCATTTTTTTGTTGTGACTTTCTAGCAATTGATACAACTGAGTGGCTTGCTCGGCCATTTCACAGGGCAGTTGAGAGGCAACCACATTGCTGTGGCTCTGGAGTCACATGTAGACCAAACCAGGCAAGGGTGGCGGATGTTCCTAATTTGAAGTAACATAGTGCCATTTAGTGACATGTCCACCTCCTTGACTCTCCAGCATCACAAGCTACCTGACCCTTCCTCTGCATGAAAAAGGCAATGCAAACCACAGAGCCTGGGAGCCTGTCACTGAACACTAAGGACTGTGCTAAGAAATTAACATGAACCCAAAGAGATGCGTGCAAACCACAAGTCAGTGCTGAAGCCAGCAAACGTGTTCTAAGAAAGCAATTTGAAAAATATGAGGTATGGAGCTGGCAACATCCAAATAAGTTCAAAGTGAGTGAAAGCTAAGCAATATAAGCCATAAATTGCATCCTGTACAGGTGCATAAAATACAGATGTGTGTCAGCACACAAAGTGATGTGGCAAAATGATGCAATTCCCTTGTATTCTGGGCTGTAAAGTAAAGTGTTGAATGGATGAAGTGGTATGTGAATTGGTCTGAGAGCAGGGATGATGATGGTGGTCATTTGCCAATGTCCAATGCTTGGGCAAAGGGTCAAGGAGGTGACACATATGGAGCATGTCTTTAGAAGGGGCAATAGGTACATGATGGGAAGGACAAACATTTAAAGGTTGCAGTTGCCATGTTGCATACTGAGTTATGTGATGTGTCATTTAGATTCTTGGTGAAGAGAGGAGAATTGGAAACAAAGACAGAAGTTGCTGGAAAAACTCAGCAGGTCTGGCAGCATCTGTGAAGAGAAATCAGAGTTAATGTTTTGGCTCCATTGACCCTTACTCAGAACACACTACTGCAAACACACTGCTACATGTGAATATCAAAGGCGAGCTGCTTGTAGTGGAGTAACGAGGATAACAATCAATCAGTGAAAACCACCACTATCTGTAAAGGCACTCATTCAATTCCAATCCAGGGGGTGAGTATGATCTGATTAGAACCTGAGGGGTCATGTCCTTGCAGGCCAGGGGGTAGGGCCGCAGTCAGTGCTGTAGTTCAAGTGCTTGGGACTTCAAGTGACTTAGTCAGGGTGTCATGGAGACATCAGTCTGGGGTGACCAGGGTTGTTCAGAGCTGTCCTTTCAGATTGCCTGTCCTTTCAGATTGCCTGTCCTGTCCTGTCTTTCAGTTCATGGGCCCTGATCAGTAATGGGGATTTAGTTAAAATAATCAGGGGATTTTTTTTAGGGAGCAGTTCATAGCATCCTGATGAAAATGATCAAGTCTGGGAATGGGTTTCATTTTACTGGGTCACTCAGTGAATGGTGACAATGATAGGTGACAATTGCAGTAAGGTGGAACTTCCTAATGAATGACAGGGGACTAGGAGTTTTGGAAGGTTTCGGAGAAGTAGAATTCAACCACATCACATTGACTCTTGTATGTACATTGGGAAGATGTGTGGCCAACAAAGGCACGAGCATTTTCAAAGGCAAGGATTTTGAGGTTAAACTTGGGACAGTAATAAGTATACAAAAGGGCTCAATAGAAATTGTGTAGTGTGAAATGCCAGAGGGGTCAAACGAGCACTATCACAAAAAACAATATGAAGAATGGGGGAAATGTATGCTTCACAATGGAAACTGCAAGTTGCTGACAAAACAAATGAAATTGGAAACATTTTATGTCAGGTTGAGAGTAACAATTCAAAATGGCTGACACCATGAGCAAAGTAAGTTACTATTCATTTCCTTTAGATGACAGATTGAAACTCTTGAAAGCGGAAGCCCTACCATGTTTTGCAGTAATCATGTTTTTGCTAATTCGGTAATGTCATTCTTCTGATTTAAAGTTGCACTTCATCAGTAAGTCATTAATTGTCCAAGAATTCAATGAAAAATAATGACCTCAGGCAATCATTGCCACTAATTGTACTAACTAATTGCCTCCTTATCATGCAGACAAAGCAACACTAATAAGAACAAGTTAATTAAATGTAAAAGCTGAAGGAGCCTTTTCCTTGGAAGGATGTTGGCATCTAATTACTGGCAGAACTCAGATCCCAATGAAATCTTTGATGTGGAATATAAAATTTGATAAAGTCTCATATCTTAGAGCTCATCATTAAGGCATAATAATGTCCTTTCTGGGAGCATTCCTGATGAAGAGCTTATGCTCAAAACGTCAACTCTCCTGATCCTCGGATGCTGCCTGACCAGCTGTGCATTTCCAGCAGCACACTTTTAGACCAGCATCCATACCACACTGCGTGAGAGTATAACATGAACCTTCATTGTGATGGATGTGAGAGTTCAGGAAGTCCTTTGATAAAATTGTTATTCCTTTGACATTCCCCACAGACTAATTCCTCATGAATCTTCCACGAATACTCCATTGGTGGAGTAATTGTAGCCTTGATGCTACTCTGAAGACAATGTAGAAGGAGTCGGTGATTAATACTTTATCAGCAACTTCAGCAAGAACAGGGTTCTCCTATGGTTACCACATGGCTTATGTGCCATTTCCCAATTCTTGATCCATAACTGCATTCAGAATGTTACAGATGCCATTTTCTCCAGAGCACAGATCTGAATATCCTTCCTTCATGACCAGGAGAGTCAAACAGTTTGGAAAATATGGTTCTCCACCACTGTTGACTTACCCCAAATGCAGTGTGATTACAATTGTAGCTGAAAAATGTGTTGCTGGAAAAAGAAGGGCTTATGTCTGAAACGTCGATTCTCCTGCTCCTTTGATGCTGCCTGACCTGCTGTGCTTTTCCAGCAACACATTTTTCAGCTCTGATCTCCAGTATCTGCAGTCCTCACTTTCTCCTGATTACAATTGTACCCATGTTGCTTTAAGAATGCTCTATCATCAATCTGCAGAGTTCCTCAGCAAAAAACATTTCCACTCCATAAATGTTTAAATTATATGTGACCATCAATGACAAATTCGGAAGGTCTGTGCCTGATACTTAGGGAGCTCTCATGACACTGACACTACAGAGATCTCATGAATTTCTGCTTCTTTCAAAGATCCATACAGGGAAAACTGCTGGAAGACGAGAGGTTACATCTATGAACATGGCTCACGATAATTTTATAAAATCCTTAGAAGGAGCATAATGAAAATAAAATAAGACCATAAGACAAAGGAGCAAAAATTAGGCCATTCAGCCCATCGAGTCTGCTCCGCCATTCAATCATGGCTGATAGGTTTTTCAACCCCACTTTCCTGCTTTCTCCCCATAACTTTTGATCCCTTTGGCAATCATGAACTTATCTATCTCTGTTTTAAATGACCTGGCCTCCACAGCCTCCTGTAGCAATGAATTCCACAAACTCACCACTCTCTGGCTGAAGAAGTTTCTCCTTATCTCCGTTCTAAAAGGTCTTCCCTTTACTCTAAGGCTGTGCCCTTGGGTCCTCATCTCTCCTGCCAATGGAAATATCTTCCCAATGTCCAATCTATCCAGGCCATTCAATATTCTGAAAGCTTTCAATCAAATCCCCCTTCGTTCTTCTGAATTCCTTCGAGTATCGTCCCAGAGTCTTCAAACTTTCCTCAGTCTTTCATTCCTGGGATCATTCTCGTGAACCTCCTCTGGACCCGCTCCTGGCCAATACATCTTTCCTAAGGTATGCAGCCTAAAACTGCTCACAATACTCTAAATGTGATCTGACCAGACCCTTATAAAACTTCAGAAGTACATCCCTGCTTTTATAGTCTGGTCCTCTCGAGATGAATGACAACATTGTATTTGCCTTCCTAACTTCTGACTCAATCTGCAAGCTTACCTTAAGAGGAACCTAGAATAGGACTCCCAAGTCCCTTTGCACTTCAGAATTCTGAATTTTCTCCTCACTTATAAAATAGTCTATGCCTCTATTCTTCCCATCAAAATGCATGACCTCACACTTTCCCACGTTATGTTTCATCTGCCCACTCTCCTAACCTGTCTAAATCTTTCTGCAGCCTCTCCACCTCCTCAATGCTACCTGCCCCGTTACCTATCTTTATATCATATGCAAGCTTGCCAGAATACCCTCAGTACCTTCATCCAGATTATTAATGTACAAAATAAAAAGTTGCGGTCCCAACACTGACCCTTGTTGAACACCACCAGTTACGGGCTTCCAAACTGAGAAGGACTCTTTTATCCCCAATCTCTGCTTTCTGCCAGACAGCGAAGCTTCTATCCATGCTAGTACCTTGCGTCTAATACCATGGGCCTTTATCTTATTCAGCAGCCTCCTGTGTGGCATCTTATCAAGGGCCTTCTTGAAGTCCAGGTAGATAACAGCCATTGGCTCTCCTTAGTCTAACCTGCTCATTACATCCTCAAAGAATTTTAACAGATTTGTCAGGCATGACCTCCCCTTAATAAAGCCATGCTGACTTTGCCCTATTTAACCATGCACTTCCAAGTATTCAGAAATCTCATCGATCACAATGGACTCCAAATTCTTACCAACGACTGAAGTCAGGCTAAGTGGTCTATAATTTCCTGTCTTTTGTCTTGCTCCCTTCTTAGACAGTAGAGATTTTTCTAGGGCATAGCCCATTGGGTTCAAGCAATTTATCCATTTTCAGACCTTCTAGTTTTTCTAGCACCTTCTTGCTGATAGCCACCGTATTCATCTCTGCCCCCACGACTCTCTCAAACTTTTGGGATGTTACACAGTCTTCCACCATGAAGACTGACGCAAAGTACTTAATCGATTCCTCAGCCATTTCTTTGTTCCCCATTACTACTTCTCCAGCTTCATTTTCCAATGTCCCAGTGTCCACTTTCGTCTCTCTTTTGCCCTTTATATATTGAAAGAAACTCTTTCCTAATATTACCAGCTAGCTTACCCTAATGCTTCTCCCTTCTTATTTCTTTCTTCGTTGTCCTCTGTTGGTCTTTGTAAGCTTCCCAATCCTTTGGCTTCCAACTGCCCTTCGTCACATTATATGCTTTCTCTTTTGTTTTTATGTTACCCCTGAGTTGCCTCATCAGTCATGTAGCCTCATCCTCCCGTTAGTAGCTTCTTTTTTCCTCAGGATGAATTTTTGCTGTCTCCTGAATAACTCCCAGAAACCCCTGCCATTGCTGTTCTACCGTCTTTCCTGCCAGGCTCCTCTTCCCATCAATTCTACCGAGTTTCTCCCTCATTCGCCTGTACCTTTGTTTTTGTTTTTGCCACTGTTTACCTATTATTTACTTATCTGTGCTACGAACTCTGTGATCTGCCTGTATTGCTCGCAAGACAACGTTTTTCATTGTGCCTTGGTACACGGGACAATAAATTCAATTCAATTCAACTTATGCTTCTATAGTTGCATTTATTCAACTGTAATACCGTTATATCTGATTCCACCGTCTCCCTCTCAAACTGTAAAGTAAGTTCTATCATATTATTGTCACTGCCTCCTCAGGCTTCCTTCACCTTAAGCTCCATTATCGGGTCTGCCTCATTGCGCAACATTAAAGCCAGTACTGTCTGTTCCCTAGTGGGCTCCACCACAAGCTGTTCCAAAAAGCCATCTCTCAGACATTTCACAAACCTGGTTTTCCCAGTACACCTGGGTATTGAAATCCCCCATGATCACTGTAACCTTGCCTTTTTTACATATTTTTGCTATCTCTGTTTGTATCTTATGCCCCAAATTCTGCCTACTGTTTGGAGGCTTGTGGATAACTCCCATTGTGGTTTTCCTACCTTTGTGGTTCTTCAACGCTACTCACACAGATTCTACATCATCTGACCCTACTTCATTTATTGCTATTGATTTAATTTCATTTTTTATTAACAAGGCAACCCCACCCCCTCTGCCCACCTGCCCGTCTCATGCTTTCACCAGGAACTTTGTAGAATAGACCAAAGGCTTCCTGAAGTTGAGGTCTTCCTGAAGATGAGGTTTGAGACCAGTAACACTCCTGCAGAGTTATGTCATACAGCTATAGTGAGAATCAAATAAGATTTGATAAAAAGTTCATCCAAAAGGAGCATTATGCCTCATACTGTAACACACATTCTATTAGTCATGGATCTTTAACACCTGAAGGGTCTATTTGACTGGAGGGGAAACTTGTACACCCTAAAGAATGTAACAATCTTGAGAGTAAGTTAGAGTATAAACAGATTCTTATAGACAGGAACAGAGAACAAAAAAGAATAATAAGATAAATAATGTGACTTTAAGGGCAGACAAACTCTGAGAATTCTGTGGCAATTAACTCACCTCTTGACTCCCAAAACCTGTCCACCCCACAAGGAACAAGTTAGGATTTTGGAGGACTATTCCCTTCTTGCCTGGATGAGTGCATCTCCAATAATATCCAAGAAGCTTGACATTATTAGGACAAAGCATCCCACTTGATTAGCATGCATTACCTTGCATCCTCAGCATAATGTGACCATGTAGATTGCCACAATTTGTCTTACAAATTCTCAATCCGCAATATTAAATGCTCACCACCTCGATCACCTGATGTACATTGACAGTTTGTACCATTTGCAAAATGTAATGCAGCAAATCCTCAGGATTCCTTTGACTGTGTCTTCTTAAACCCGTGTCATCTATCACTTAAAAGAACAGGCAGCATTATGCTGCAACAGGCACACTATTCTGACTTAGAATAATACTACTGTTTCCTCCTTGTCTTTGGGTTAAAATCTATCCTGAACAGCACTGGGGGTGTGCCCACATTAGGTGTACAACAGTGCTTCTCAAGAGCAATTGGGATTTGCCAGTCATAAACAATAATCTTTGAATAATTTGTTTAAAATGACAGAATTAATCAATAACAGATTATGGCAAGTGCGGGAACAGCAATTAGTCAACATGCTTGGAAGTTTTAAAAGCGATGAATGAAAATAGCCAATTGTTTTACAAGGTGAGTAACTCAAGGTAATTAATAAAATGGTATGGTCCAAGTGAAACACAAATATAAAGAATGGACACTTTTGTGAAGTATTAGAATAGGAAATATGATGATAGCAAAGATATTGGACATGTCTGTGAGTACATTAATTGAAGGTGAAGAAATGCTGGGTGCATGTCTCAAAGAATGACGACTTCATCTCCTCAAACAGGAGCATCAATCTCATCGAGAACTTCCTTAATTGGAGGGGAACATCTATTTGCTGTCTATCAGCTACCATTGCCACCCTGCAGCGATAGTATAGCAGGCAGCCTCAGTACAATGAAAATATTTTTTTACAAGAGAATAAAGGTTGTACACATTGCTTCAAATAGTTAGAGATAGAGGGCGTGGAAGTTCTAACATTCATGGCTTTACAAGAAGTGTATGAAAAGATAAGAAACAACTTCACCTTCCTTGAGAAACAGCAAACCACTTCCTCGTTTGCAGGCTGGTATGAGGACATTGGGTCAATGTGTGATTTCGCCCTCTCTCTGTAAAGTTTGTAGCTATGTTTATTCTGGAAGGTGGCATTCAGCCTCCAGTATCATTATTATAAGTGAAAGAAAATCCATGGCTTTTCCTTGTATCCTCAGCATATTGTGACATTGTAGATTGTCACAGTTTGTCTTAAAATTCTCAATGAAAGTGAAATCCAATCTGCACCTTTCTATGATTGGTTAAACAAACTATCAATGAAGCTTATTGGAAAGTTTTAGGCGCAATCTAATTTCATTATCAAGTGCCAAACTATGTTACCAGTTGTCTTTTTCATGGATGTTAAACCGATTGACCACAGAGATGCCTCCAGTAGGTGACTGGAATAATCATAATACTCAAATATCTGACAATTTGAATGCTTCTGTTTTACAGTGGCATGAATGAGACATGCTACTGAATCGAATATTTGCTTCTGAAATTCTAGGAGCTGTATTATAATCTTGCAAGGTACTATGTCTTTACAGAAACTCACTAGATGCAAATTTTAGCAATTTGGTTCTAATTGTACACCATATGCTTATTTCTAATAAGTTGATCTACAGGCAACAGACTCACACAAGTTTGCTACTTTATCAGTGCTAATGATAACAGTGAAAAAGCAGAAAAAAAATTAAGGTTCTCTTTGATTTTACTAAAACATTTCTCAATCATTTTCTTGGTTGTCTTTCTAACTCATTGCTATTTTTCCAGCTTCAGCTTAAAGCAAAAGAAGTGACATGCTTTCATAAAGCACAATAAACGAGTGCAGTATTATATAGTACAATCTCACGCCAGTAAATGAATATGAACTGAGAATCGAAGAGAGGTAAGTAATAAGTGCTTTTAGATGAAATATTATATGTATTAACCAATAAAATAGTCAGCTTAGACAAGTCATTCCAGAAATGCCAATGAGAAATTCAGATGTGAATGACATTGAAGATGCATGTCGTTTAGGATAATAGTTCTGCAAGAGATAATGGTGAGCTGTATTGAACTCCATCCTACATGATGATTTCACACCGTATTTGGATGGATCAGGGAGTTTTAGATTAGATTCCCTACAGTGTGGAAACAGGTCATTCAGCCTAACAAATCCATACTGACCCTCTGAAGAGTAACCCACACAGACCCATTTCCCTCTCACTAATGCACCTAACACTATGGGCAATTTAACATGACTAATTCACTTAACCTGCACAACTTTGGACTGTGGGAGGTAACCGGAACACCCAGAGGAAACCCACACAGACACGAGGAGAATGTGTAAATGGTGATAAATGGTGATTAGACCAATTGCCCTCGTCTTGCCTCACTATCCTCCAGGCTCTCACCATATTTAAAATAATTGGGCTGTTACACCATTCAGTCATAGATTTCATCTTGTCCATGAATAATAAATTAATTAAAGGGCGAAGCTCCTTGGATGCTGCCTGAACTGCTGTGCTCTTCCAGCACAGTGCAAGGCTTCAATGTCAAGCAAAATCGACTCTGTATTCCCCCCTACCCAGTCACCACCATATGTTAACAGGGCACTTACTTGGTATTTCTTCAAATCCAGAAGGTCCATCCCTCCCTCACCCTGCAAAAGCTGCAATTTAGTGAATATAATTAGAAGATGCCTGTGCCACCAATTAAAGGACCCAAACCAACCACTGAGCCTCCATTACACTTGTCTTGGTAACAACAATGGGAGCATTCTCATGGGGTACAGCAGGCAAAGAAGAACATGCATCTCAATCAGGTTTATTCGGCCCAAATATCATAACGGTAACCCCTCCCATTGCTGCAAATCCTGTTTTATCGTCTCTAGTAGTTGTACATAATTAGCTTTATACAGGGTGTAGGTTTGCTCACTGAGCTGTAGGTTTGATATCCAGACGTTTCGTTACCTGGCTAGGTAACATCATCAGTGGCGACCTCCAAGTGAAGTGAAGCTGTTGTCTCCTGCTTTCTATTTATATCTTTCTCCTGGATGGGGTTCCTGGGGTTTGTCAGCAAGCAAACCTACACCCTAAATCTCAACCTGAGCTACAAACCTTCACAAACCTTGCATTAGCTTTATATAGCTGGTGGAAGGAGGGTGTAATAAAAACTCCCAAATACAAAAAACCTTTTGATGACCATCTAAATGGGAACTGCATTCCATCCTTCAGATTAGGCACCTCCATTAATCCCCCTACTGGCATGGCTTCCAATTTTGTAAAGTTGATCCTGTAATCTGAGAAACCACTAAATGAATTAATTGTTTGAATCAGTCGAGAAACAGACTTCTCTGGATTTGCCAAGAACAAGAGGTTGTCATCAGCATATAGAGTGATCTGATGCTCCCCCATTCCCACCCTTGGCACCACTATTTCAGGGTCCCTCCTGATAGCCTCAGCTAACGGCTTGACCGCCAAGGTAAATAACAGCAGTGAGAGAGGGCATCCCTGTCAACTACCCGTCCCAATGTTAAAGTTATCTGACTTAGCACCATTTGTAATGACTGCCGCCTTAGGATCTTTATACAATACTACCACCCATCTGGTAAAGGATCCTCCCAAACCAAAGAGCTCGAGGACCCCAAACAGATACTGCCATTCTACCCAATCAAATACCTTTTTTGCATCTAGGGAGACCACCAAACCCAGAATCAATCTTTGCTGGCATACCTGCACTACGTTCAGTACCCTCCTGATATTGTTGTAGGAGCTATGGTCCTTAACAAAACCCATTTAGTCTTCTTTCATAATATAGGGCAGGACCTTCTCCAACCTCAGAATCAGCATCTTCGATAGAATTTTAAAATCTACATTCAAGAGTAAAATTGGTCTGTATGAAACACATTCTTTGGGGTCTTTCCCTTTCTTTAAAATGAGGGAGATATTAGCCTCCCTCAGAGAAGGCAGCAGCCAATCCTATGCATATGAATAGCTATACATCCCCAGAAGTGGGTCCACCAACACATTGATGAATTCCTTGTAGAATTCACTTGGGAATCCATCTGGCCCCAGTGCTTTGCCACCCTGGAGATGCCTTATTGCTTCCTGCACTTCCTATACCATCATAGGTGCATTCAAAAGGGAAGCCTATTTCGTATTTATACTCGGGAGGTCCAGATTTTCAAAAAAAAGGACTGCATTCCCATTGTACCATGTTCGCCCCCCCTCCCCTCCGACCAATATAGCTCTGCAAAGTATTTCCTAAACCAAACATTGATCTTCTTCAATTCGGGGATAATTGTACTGGTCTTCTCCCTAGCAGATTAGGAAGCTTTTTCCTCCTGGTCAAATATGCTAGATCTCTACCTGGCTTATATCCAAATTCAAACAGTCTTTCTTTAGCAAACGAGACCTCTTTTGTAGCCACTTGTGTGTGCAATGAGTCGAGAGCCACCTGGAGGGCCATGACCTGCTGCAATTTGACCAAAGAGGGGCCTATTATAATATGTTTCCTCAGCTATCTGCAGCCGGGCCTCCAGCATCCATTGCTGCTCCTCCCTCTGCCTCCTTCTAGTCATCAAATATGAAATGATCAGGCCTCGTAAATATGCCTTACTGGCCTCCCAAAGTATTGCTGGATTATTGGCCATACCTGAGTTGATATCCCAGAAGGCCCTGAACTCTCTTCTGATATACTCAACAAATTTGCTATCCTATAACAACAATGGATCCATGTGCCAGAGCCGTGCATCTATTCCACTATGCTTGATTTTAACACCTAGATACACTGGCGCATGATCCAAGACAGCTATATTCCCAATTTTGCAGGCCAATGTTCTGTCCAAACTATCACTTGGCTTAAAAAAATGTCAACTCGTGTATGGCATTTGTGTGGGTGGAAGTAGAATGTAAAGAATCTTCCGTTAGGGTGGAGACATCCACTAATCCCAACTCTTCACACATGTCCACCAACTGTTTAGACTATGCAGGCGTACTTGCCAGGCCTTTTGGCACCCTGTCAATCTCTGGATCTATTAGGCAATTAAAATCCCCTCCTATAATTGTACGGCACACCCCAAGATTCATTAATTTAGCCACTACATCGACTAGAAATTTAAGAGGGTGCGCCGGGGGACAATGTACATTCAGACGCCATACTCTTTTCCATGTATTAGGGCTTTAAGAATAATAAACCGTCCATGTTCATCCTTAATGTGCTCCGTTACCTGGACAGGGAGGTTCCTTCTTACCAGTATAGCCACTCCTCTACTGTTAGAGCTGGAGGAGGAGAAGAATACCGTGTCATAACCCCTCTGCTGCAGTTTCAGATGGTCCTTATCAGTTAGATGCGTTTCCTGCAGTAGGGTGATGTCCAATCTTTACTTCCTAAGGTTTGACAACACCTTTTTTTTAACAGGGGAATGGCTCCCTTTTATATTCCAGGTGCACCACCTGAATAAATTACTAGCCATGGTTGTCTAGGGCAACCCATGGTTTCCTAGGAGAAGGGAACTTATCTGAGGTATGATGAGCTACAAAGACATTAACTCTATGACATCTAAAAACTACTCCTATAAAAACTACTACAACTAAAAAATTAATCACTACATTTAACTGAAGCAAACACCCAAATAACCCCCAATTCGCTAGAAATCTTCCCCCTTGCCCATAGAGGGCTCCTCTCTCAATCCTTACTACCATCTTAACTCTCTCTAGCTGAGGCCATGCCCTAGCCCCAGACAATTCACAAATGAGGAAAACCTGTTATTTGCATTCTAAAAGCTAACAATGGATGCCCATTCCTCCTTCCACTCACCTTAACCACAGATATAGCCATTCCCAATACAAAATCAAAAAGACAACAGTTAAAAAAAGGAGCCCTAGATAATGCCTAACCAAATGATATATAAGATAATTCCAATTTTACAACTTTGTTCTCAGGGAACAACCACCCAGCTCACAGATTGAACCAGGCTGCATCTCAGAGTTGCTCACTTGTGTTCTTAGCGCTCACATATTTAGTGCCAACCTGGATGTTGACAGCATCCTTGTCTTGCCTTACTTTTCAGTATTTTACCCATGCAACCAAAGCTAACAAGTGCAAAGTACCTCTGTTTAACTTGCCTTTTAGCATAGACACAAAGCCAGGCAGCTATCATGGTTGTCAGCAATGATCAGTCAAAGAGGTGGGTGCCATTATCCTATGCCAAACGTGTATGTGGCAAATGCACTGAAAGTGCTTCAAGAAAATGTCCAGGTCTCAAATTCTAAGGGGGGTAGTCCTCATCTATTTCAATAGACACCCATCAATCATGGAGTGCTGGCACAGTTGGTCAATGGCAGCCTTCAATATTAGTGCAGGGGCTTGGCCATGTTCATTCAGCTGCTTGGGACATTCTGGGTCAAAATCCTACTCTCATGGGGTTGAGGAGCCAAATGTCAGACACCCCACCACCTGGCTTGGTTCTTGGTGCTTTCTGCCCTATTTTGCTGCTTTGTCCTGGAATGTGAGAAAGGGAGGGACTGAGTGAAATGTAAGTGCCTGCTACAGCTGTAAGTACTGGTGTAGGTGAAAGAAATATGTTAAGGTTTTGCGAGTGGGGAAGAAAGCAGAGGCTTTGCAGAGTTAATAGGGTGGGGAATTGGGGATTTAGAGTCAGTGTGAGAAGATGTTGGATGCAAGAGTGACAGTAGTACAGTGTGATTCATGGTGACAGAGGTGTACAGTAGCAGAAATGGAGTGAGTGCATAGTGGCAGATAGAAGATGATGGAACTCCATTGACAGAGCAGAGAAAGTCAGTAACCTTCTTCCTATATTGTTCATGTTTGTTCAGACAGCTAAGAGCACACTGACCTTTGGAGGACTCAGACCAGACTGGTCAGGTCTGGTTTTGTGGTCTCCACTGCTGGTCCTGTGGAAAGAGGACAACCTCCTCTGCACCAACTTATCTAGTAGGACCTCCAAGCCCCTGGCTGAGAGTGAGATGCCAATTTCACCTTGTCAGTCACACACATGTCATGAACTATGTAAGGCTGCTCTGGACTGATAGTGCTTGACTGGGTGAACAATGGCCTTTTGTAGATGGCACTAGCCTCAGAACCCCTGGGTTATCCCAGCAGTGATGATAATCTGGCTAGCATTGGTCAAGGCAGAAGGCAGAGGGTGTGATAGGTAGTTAATGAGATGAGTTTGGAGGATAATAAAAGAAAACACGTTAGTTCTTGCAGGGAGACACCCTCCATGAAACTTGACGAAAATGATACTTTGTCAAAACATGGTAAAGTTCAGCCCAATAGACTCTGCTAGGTTTGTTAGAGTCTCTTACCTGCTGAAGCAAGACAAGGAATTGAGCTTCCAACAGTGTTACTGTGTTTTGGAGTGTCGAGCAGTGGCTATCCACTGAAAGAGGTATAAGCTTTCTTGAATGCACTTTTCTTGCATGCATTCATGGAATGTGGTTGAAACTCGCTAGGTTGCCTATCCAACGTGCCTTGAGGGCATTTAAGAGTCAGTCACATTAGTGTCAGTCTAGAATCACATGTAGGCCAAATCTGGTAAGGATGACAGATTTCCTTCCCTAAAGAATATTAGTGAACCAGATGGATTTTCACGTTAATTGACAGTAATGAAATTGGTTACATGGCCTCCATTAGGCTAGTTTTTCATTCCAGACTTTTGTTAAATTCAAATTACACCATCTGCCAATGTGGGATTTGAATGTATCGTACATTAACCTGGGCTCCAGACGGATGTTTACTACAAATCCACAGACTCCCATAACTACCTGGACTACACCTTCTCCGGCCCAATATCCTGCAAGAACTCCATCCTATTCCACCAATTCCTGTGCCTCCGCCACATCTGCTCAGATGAAGAGACATCCCACTTGTGAGTATCCCAAATGTCCACCTATTTCAAGCCCACATGCTTTTCCAGATAGCCTCTACCGTACCACCTTCATTCCTAGTTCCACTATTCAAAAACCCCCTCATGCAATAAAGGCAGAGTCTCCCTTGTCCTCACCTACCACCCCACCAGCCTCCACACCCAACACGTCATCCTTAAACACTTCTGCCAACTCCAACTAAACCCCACCATTAAGAACATCTGGCCCTCCCCACTCCTCTCTGTCTTATGCAAGTATGGATCCCTTCCAACCTAGTTTACTGCATCAGGTGCTCCTGATGTGGTCTTCTCTATATCAGGGAGACCAAACGTAAACTTATGGAAATGTTCTCTGAGCATCTCAGCCAGGCCCACAGGGGCCGACCAGACCTTCCAGTCACTGCCCATTTCAATTTCCCTTCCAACTCCCTTTCCGACATGACCATCCATTGTCACAACAAACCACATCGCAAATTGGAGGAAAAACACCTCATCTTCCGCTTGGGCACCCTACAGCCTGGAGGACTCAACATTGAGTTCTCCAATTTCGAATAACTTCCCTCCCCATCCCTCGACTCCCTTCCAGCCCCTCCCCCACCGTTCCACTCCTCCTTGTCTCCTACTGGATTCATTCCGCCCATTGAACAATCAGGTCGTACCCTCTACCTGTCTCCACCTACCCCCACTTCACCACCTTGCCCCCGCCTCCCCCTTTATCTGCAGCTCCCCACAGACCCACCCCCAGTCCTGAAGAAGGGTAACACCCAAAACATCAACTTCTCCACCTCCTAATGCTGCCTGGCTTGATGCGTTCTTCTATCCTCCTGCCTGTCTACTTTGGATTCCAGCGTTTGCAGTTTTTTTTGTCTCTAACCTTCTGTGTTATTTGCCTTTACAATATGCCACCACATCCTCTTTTATATTCTGTACCAGTGAAATGAAAAATAACTGAGCTGGAGCTTTTGTGTGATTTGTGTATATTTCTTTGCATTACATCATGTTGTTGTTGGAGGAGAAGGAGACCAGTGAGTGAGATCCAGGCTTCAAAAGAGGTTTGTTGGATAACAGGCCTGGGTGCCCAGGCCAGCTTCACATCATTGGGGATCTTCTAACACAGTG
Organism: Chiloscyllium punctatum; assembly: GCF_047496795.1. Taxonomy (NCBI): domain Eukaryota; kingdom Metazoa; phylum Chordata; class Chondrichthyes; order Orectolobiformes; family Hemiscylliidae; genus Chiloscyllium; species Chiloscyllium punctatum. The sequence continues at coordinate 30,662,998 of NC_092753.1, forward strand.
CCAATTCAGCTAACAGTTTTTGAGGAGGGGACTCCACAGCACCCTGTTGAGGTACCAAGCCTAACACATTCACCAGAGAACACCCAAGTCCACAGCTTTCATATGCATACCATCACTGAGACACATTGTAACATTGGGCTTGATATCTATAGAACAGGCCATTAAAGGTTAATCATTAAGGCTTTATTGAATATGACAACAAGCAATTGAAGCAAAGTGAAAAAATATATGAACAGAAGCCTGGTGTAGAATACAACCTGTTATTGCTGGGAGATAACTGCATAGCCTCGATTGTCTGTGGGAATCATTCTTTTATATAGTTAAACACAGAGTTACCTGGGGATGCTTTCAACCTATTTTCTGCACACTGGATTGTCTGGAGAAGTACTGAATATATTATGAAATGATGATATAGCACCGAACCAGAATAGGACTAACATCAGGGCCTTTGTCCCATTCGTTGGACTTTCCCCATTGGGCCGGGTTTGTGAGGCTGGGCCATGGAATCCATGATAAAGCTCCAAGTTCCAGGTGTCCAAAGTCTTTGGTATGAAGACAAGGCAGTGGGACTCATTAGTTTGCATGTGTGTAAAAGCAGTTTAAATTAATAGAATCACTCATTAGTTTGTAGTTGAACTAGTTTAAGCTAATAAATTACCTATATATTGAAGTGCACATGATCATTTTGATCAAACCTTAAATATCCCGTTAGATACTTTCCAACTTATACTACAGGTGCACTACTGACTGTAGTGCCCATTAATAATGGTAAGAACCCATTGGAACATGTTTACATTATAAATCAAACTAAAATGCTGTAACAGACCATGATATGCATTGGAACAAATAGTCACTACTTACATGGTGAATCAAAATTTATAATGTGATATTTATAATGTCAGACAATTTGACTGTGAACCCTTTCATGGGTAATACTGTCCCAGCATCTTGCAATCATGGACAAGGTGCAGTTCCACCATGTTGCCTCAGGAGAAATGAAAGCAGATTATGTTTTTGACTGTATGGCAGCATTGACAATGGTGTTCTGCCTCAATGTTCAGGGACCCATTGGGATCTAACCAGCCAACTGCAGAAAACAGAGGGCACAGAGAGAGTTATGGGATCTTCATTAACATCTTTAGTCCTGGACAGGGCTTTCAGCAGTCTTGTTGCTGGGATGCAACTATTGTCCTCACCATCACTGTTTTACTGGTATGCAAGTGTCCTTTTTATAAAATTCACTCACAGGATGTGCATGGCTGGCTCGGGCAACATTTACTGCCCAACTATAATTGCTCAGAGCCAACCATATTGGTGTGAAGCAAGAGTCATATATGGGCTAGACAAGATAAGGATTAGATTTCCTTCCTAATAGAGGTTATTGAACAAGTTTTTTCTCCCAACAGTTAACAGGTCATGATCACCACCAGGCTGGCTTTTTAACAACAGATCCTATTGAATTCAAATTTGTCATATATTTCAGAGGGAGCCTTTGCACAAGAGACTGTTTCAGGATGAATCCACTGTGTGTGACAGGCTCATAAACATGTAGGTAGCCAGCAGAAGATTTTCAGTTCTCCAGTGAAAGGTTCATTCTGAGCCATTTGTTACTGATTTTGCAACCTTTTAACAATCATTTACCATTATGGGGAGATGGTGATGTAATAGTAATGTCATGGGGGTTTGTAATCCAGATTTCTGGGCTAATGCCTTGGGTTCATGAGTTCACATCCTACCATGGTGCCAGATGGAATTTAAATTCAAATTAATAAAAAAAACTGGATTTGAAACTAGTCATGGTACTGGTAATCATGAAACTATCATCATTTACTTGTATTTTAGGAAAGCAAATCTACCATCTTTGCCTCATCAAGCTGACATATGAAGATTTCATGTAATGTTCCTGTGAGATGCCCTAAATGGTGACTCTACCCAAAACTTGCAGATGGTTTAGCCACACCATACCATAGATAATAACTGCAGTGAAGACTTTAACCAATTATAACGACTATGAAGTTATAGAGTCCAGAACTAGAGGGCATAGGTTTAGGGTGAGAGGGGAAAGTTATAAAAGAGACCCAAGGGGCAACTTTTTCATGCAGAGGATGGTACGTGTATGGACTGAGCTGCCAGAGGATGTGGTGGAGGCTGGTACAATTGCAACATTTCAGAGGCATTTGGATAGGAAAGGTTTGGAGGGATATGGGCCTGATGTTGGCAGGTGGGGCTAGATTGGGTTGGGATATCTGGTCGGCATGGACAGGTTGGATCGAAGGGTCTGTTTCCATGCTGTACATCTCTATGACTCTATGACTCTAAATAGCAAAATAGAAATAAATGAGTATGCTACGACAACCATTTCAGAGATGGAGTTTCAAAGTGACCAAGAGGAGGATATGAATTTTTAAGGACATTTGATATTTTAGAAGGACAGGAAGAAAGGCAAAGGAGATTGGATGGGTCTGTTAATAAAGAATGATATCATTACAGTGATGAGAAATGAATTTGGCTTAGACAGATTAAACGTAGAATTAGATTTGTTGGAGGTACGAAATAGTGAAGAAAGCAAGTCAATATTGGAAATAGTTTATAGATCCCCAACATTAGCTATATTTACAAGTCAATAAAAGACAGGAATTTGTAGGAAAGGTATTGTTGTAGTTGTGTGTGGTTTTATACTTCATATAAAACATCCTGGAGGATGGGTTCATATAGGACTTTCAGGGCAGCTTCTGTGAACAATACATTCTGGAACCAACCAGGTAGATGGCCATATTAAAACTTGAAATGTGTAATAAGACAGAATTAGTTAATGACTTTATAGTAAAGAATCCTCCAGACAGAAACAATAATAACATGATGGAATTTCATTCATTTTGAGGTTGAATAAAATGTGTCCAAACCCAGTATTGTGGTTCTGTTCGCCGAGCTGGGAATTTGTGTTGCAGATGTTTTGTCCCCTTTCTAGGTGACATCCTCAGTGCTTGGGAGCCTCCTGTGAATGAGTGTCATCCACAGATTCAATCAATAAGCACATCGACCTGGACCCAATATACTGGCCACTGCAGTGGTCAGCTGGAACTGACAACTGGAAGCGGCAGATACAAATCACTATAAATGCCGGAGGAAAGATCACAGAAGCGCTTCACAGGAGGGTCCCAAGCACTGAGGATGTCACCTAGACAGGGGACGAAACGTCTGCAACACAAATTCCCAGCTCGGCGAACAGAACCACAACAACGAGCACCCGAGCTACAAATCTCCTCCCAAACTTTGAAAACGCAGTGTCTTAAATATGAAGGCAGTGATAAGCATATGAATGTAGAAATGGCTGAAGTGAATTAGGTAAATTGATTAAAATCTAAGAAAGTAGATAAGCAATGCAGACATTCAAGGAGGTAATGCATAACTCTTAACAAATTATATTCCATTGAAACAGAAAAACACCTGAGATGGATACATCAATCGTGACTAACTGAGACTATTTAAGGTTATATCAAATTGAAAGAGCAAGTTTACAATGCTGAGATTCGTCATGATTTGGAGGTGCCGGTATTGGACTGGGGTGTACCAAAGTTAAAATCACACAAGACCAGGTTATAGTTCAACAGGTTTATTTCGAAGTTCCAGCTTTCAGAACACTGCTCCTTCATCAGGTGGTTGTGGAGAATAAGATTGTAGGACACAGAATTTATAGCAAAAGTTTACAGTGTGATGTAACTGAAATTATACATTGAAAAAGACCTGGATTGTTTGTTAAGTCTCTCATCTTTTAGAATGACCATGTTTGATTTCAATTCTTTCATATGTAAATTCCAGAACTTTTTGTTTAAAGTTACATTCTGAAGATTAGTGATTAGCCAGAAGATTGGAGTCTTTTTAGGAACTCTTTACCCACTTAGTATATAAAATATAGGCAGTTATTCCATCCAAGTCCTCACAGCATTGTTAGTTTTTGGAATTCTCTTCAACAGACAGCACTGACGAATAGATGTTTGAGTATATGTGACACCTAGTGGTAATATCAGGGCCAGCCTAATGCTCTGGATTCTAGAGTGGTGCTGGAAAAGCACAGCAGTTCAGGCAGCATCCGAGGAGCGGGAAAATCTATATTTCCGGCAAAAGCCCTTAATCAGGAATAGAGGCAGAGTGCCTGCAGGGTGGAGAGATAAATGAGAGGAGGGTGGCGGTGGAAAGAAAGTAGCATAGAGTACAATGGGTGAATGGGGATGGGGATGGGGATGGAGGTAATAGGTCAGGGAGGAGGGTGGAGTGGAAAGGTGGAAAGGAAGATAGGCAGGTAGAACAAGTCATGGGGACAGTGCTGAGCTGGAAGTTTGGAACTGGGGTGAGGCGGGGGAAGGAGAAATGAGAAAACTGGTGAAGTTCACATTGATGCCCTGGGGTTGAAGTGTTCCGAGGGTCTGGAGACTGGGGCTCAGATCCTATCACAACAGTTTCAGACTTTAAATTTAATTAATAAATCTTGGCTCTCAAGCTAATCTTAGTAATTATAACAATAACAGTTTTCTATCACCAGTTGTTGTTTGAAAAAAACCATCTAGCTCACTAATGCACTTCAGGGAGCAAAGTCTGCTGTCCATACATTTTCTGGCCAACCTATTGTGCCAGAACCACAGCAATGACTCTTACCTGACCTTTGAAATGGTTTAGCAAGCCTCTCAGTTCAGGGGCAATTGGGGATGACGCTGGCCTTGTCAGTTAGGCCCACCTCCCATGAATCAACAAAAACAACTTTGAAGCTAAGTTAGAGAGAATCACAAGGGATTGCAGAGTAATACGAAAGCTATAGTCAGATTAATCATGATCTTATTGGCTATCAGAGCAGGTTCGAGGTACTAAACACAGCTCCATTTCCAATTTTTATGTTCTTATATTATGTACGGATCTATCAGATCAGTTCATTTCTGTTTGTCTCTATTTAGGGCTGTTGCGGTCTATTACAATCTGTTAGGCTTTGTCATAGTCTGTTTGGTTTTATTATCGTTAAGGTCTGTCAGAAATAGTTCTGCTGGATTATATTATAGCCTGTTTAGATCTGTTAATATCGGTTTAGTTCTGTTCATCAATTTCTTTTTGGATTTGTTAAAATTAGTTTAGTTCTGTTTGCGTATGTTAGGATTGTTTCATTCTGTTTTGATCTGCCATAGTCTGTTTGGGTTTTGTTAGGGTTGGTCAGGCTCTGGTTGAGACTATTAGTTGTGGTTAAAGTGTGTTTGTATCTGTTTGGTCTGTTTGGTTCAGTTTGATTCTTTTATGGTCTATGGGATCTATTATGATCTAATTTTGCACATTATCTTCTGTTAGGTTCTGAATAAGCCTGTTAGAGTTTGATTAATTCTGTTAGCATTTGTTTGGGTCTCTTAGGGTCATTTTGATTCAGTAATTGTCAGCCTATTATATGTATATATATGCAAGAATGTTTGTATGATCTCCGAAAAGCAAGAATATAATACAGTCAACTTGCTGTCCTTTCACATTCAGAAATGTATGTGAAGGGTTAAATTTCACAAAAATAATACGCAAGATTAGAAAGACTGGGAGAGAAGATTAGATAATTGAAATATTATTTGATTATCTCAAAATTGATTTTGGAATGTTAATATTTTGTCAAAAAATAAAAGATTGATAGGGTTGAGGATCTTGTCTTCAGTGTTTTGCAGTTTGTCCTGAATTGTTTAAATTAGCTACTAGTGATTTTAGCATGTACTATTAAATGTCGTGTAAAAATAAATTCTGTTTAATAATAGTGTAATTTACCAAAGAATATACAGTTCCATCATTTACATCCTTTGAAGTTGCTTAGTGCCCCCTGGTGTGCAATATTTGCATTATTCACAAATCTGTCAATGTTGATGTTAATTGCATTAATACTCATTTGTTCTCTGCTTTGAGATTTCCATGCTTTTGTTGGCCAGTTGTGCAGTTAGGTCTCTAAATTAGAATTTGAATCTCCTTATAATTTTATGATCTGTTTGTCTGTTTGGGTAACCACTAAAAGGTTCTATGATACACGTAAAGCATTCAAACATTGTAGCTTGAGCTGAAAACAGATGTAATGGCTGTTTAAAGTACCTTACTGAACACAATGTGATAACTGCATTAATCTGTACTGTAACTTTGCATTTCACAGAAAATAATTGTTTGTAGTGAGCTTGGAGAGTGTTTCAAGAAGATGTGATGAAATATTGTAAATGTATTAATTTTTCACATATTCTAAATTTTAATATGAAAATTAATGTTGCAGAATTAAGTCACCAGTGTACAATCCTACAACTTGTTTGACAATTTATATCACTTCCGTATTACTGTAAAAGCAAGCATAAGATTTTTCTATTTTGAAATAAACATATTTTAACCTTAGTTTTAAAACATTAATTCACCTTACAATGCTTGGCTCCTTGAAAAAGAACTACAGGAAAAAGAAAGGAAATCAGTGACAAATGTTACACTTACTCATCAATTCATAGAATCTCTACAGTGTGGAAGCAGGCCATTTGGCCCACACTGGTCCTCTTAAGAGCACCCCACCCAGATGCAATCTCCTACCATCCATTTCCATGGCTAATGCACCTAACCTACACATTGAACTGAATTGTATTGAATGGAATTCATTGTCACGTGTACCGAGGCAGATCATAGAGTTAAGTAGCATAGAAAAGTAAATATAAAGATACAGCAGTTACAGGCGAATGTTAAGAGTTTGTGAATCCATTCAGTTTCTAACAACAGAAGGGTAGAAACTGTTTTGAAACCGGCTGGTGCATGTGTGTTCAGGCTTTTGTATGATGGTAGAGGTTGTGAAAAAACATTGCCAGGGTGGGATGGATCTTTGAGAATGCTGGCAGCCTTTCCTTGACAGTGGGCCTGCTAGATGGGAGGTTGGCCTTTGTGATTGTCTGGGCTGAGTTCACCACTCTCTGCAATGGTCTCTGATCTTGAATGGTATAGTTGCCATATCGTAGTGCAACCAATCCACCTAACCTGCACATCCTTGGACTGTGGGAAGAAACCAGACCACCCAGAGGAAACCCACTTAGACACAGGGAGAATGTGCAAACTCCACACAGCCCAAGGGTGGAATCAAACCCAGGTCCCTGGTGCTGTGAGGTAGCACTGCTAACCACTGACCCACGATGCTTAGATATGCTTAAAAAATTAAATAGAGAAAATAACCAAATGATAGGAGCAACAAAACATGCATTTTTAAAAATAATGCCTTAACATAGTAAAACATCCCAAGCCACATCATAATGTTGTACCATAATCAAACAAAAAAAAATTGACACTAAATTAAAGGAGTCGGTAAAGCATGTGACTGAAAACTTGGTCAAAGAGGTAGGTTAAAAAAAAATGAGTGGGAAAGGCAAAGAGGTTGAAAAAAATATTCCAGAGCTGAGACCTCAGCAATTAGGGGATGATGACCAATAGTCGGTCAAGGAATTCTGGAATAGCTAAATGGCATATCTTCTCCAATCTCTGAGATTATTTTCTGATTTCACCCTCTCCCGTCAAGTTTGGGACCAACTATAATTTTGAACAACTGTGTATATTATTCCAATTCATTGATATTAACATTAGTAATTCTAACAATGATTCCTGGGGCACACCACATAATGAGACTTCTTCATCAAAACATAATGTCTCCAAGAAATGTGCATAGCTTTTCACCCTTCAGCTAATTTCTACTAATTCTCAGAGCTTGTGATCCCTTCAGCTTTAAATGTAATTCCTTAGTGTGGAACTTGGTCCATTACCTCTTACAAGTTTAGGAACACCACAACAGAGGGCTTTCCCTGATCCACGTGGATTTTTATTTTCTGAACAGAATTAGGAAAGTTGGTCAGATAGCATTTTCCTCTTCTCGTTCACACTGACTATTGTTGACAAAATAGTTATTATGTACATTACCTTCAAGTTTACTTTGAGAATAGACTCTATTATTTTGCACAAAATCTTTTAGTTGAATTTTCTGAATACGTGCACATTGTTGGCTTGTTTCTAATCTACTTATATCTCACCATTTCCAGTAACTCTGTCAAAAAATTGTTAATGTCTTAAAATTTGCACTTTAGTTTCTCCAGAAAAAAGCTAGCAGAGCAGATGGTAAGTTAGAGTGCAAAAAAAAATACAAGTGTAGGGCTAAAGATAGTTAATCAGATAGGGTAGCATGGTGGCTCAGTGGTTAGCACTGCTGCCTCACAATGCCAGGGACCTGAGTTTGGTTCCAGCCTCAAATGGCTGTCGCTGCGGAGTTTGCATGTTCTCCCTGTATGTGCGTGGGTTTCCTCCTGGTAGTCTGATTTAGAACATAGAACATAGAACATAGAAGAATACAGCGCAGTACAGGCCCTTCAGCCCTCGATGTTGCGCCGATCAAAGCCCACCTAACCTACACTAACCCACTATCCTCCATATACCTATCCAATGCCCGCTTCAATACCCAGAAAGAGGGAGAGTCCACTACTGCTACTGGCAGGGCATTCCATGAACTTACGACTCGCTGAGTGAAGAACCTACCCCTAACATCAGTCCTATATCTACCCCCCCTTAATTTAAAGCTATGCCCCCTTGTAATAGCTGACTCCATACGTGGAAAAAGGTTCTCACTGTCAACCCTATCTAACCCCCTAATCATCTTGTACACCTCTATCAAATCACCCCTAAACCTTCTTTTCTCCAATGAAAACAACCCCAAGTGCCTCAGCCTTTCCTCATAGGATTTTCCTACCATACCAGGCAACATCCTGGTAAACTTCCTCTGCACCCGTTCCAGTGCCTCCACATCCTTCCTATAGTATGGCGACCAAAACTGCACACAATATTCCAGATGCGGCTGCACCAGAGTCTTATACAACTGCAGCATGACCTCAGGACTCCGGAACTCAATTCCTCTACCAATAAAAGCCAGTACGCCATATGCCTTCTTCACTGCACTATTTACCTGGGTGGCAACTTTCAGAGATCTGTGTACATGGACACCAAGATCCCTCTGCTCTTCCACACTACCAAGTAGTCTACCATTAGCCCAGTAATCCATCTTTTTATTACTCTTACCAAAGTGAATCACTTCACACTTAGCTACATTGAACTCCATTTGCCACCTTTCTGCCCAGCTCTGCAGCTTCTCTATATCCCGCTGTAACCTGCCATATCCTTCCTCACTGTCTACAACTCCTCCAACTTTCGTATCATCCGCAAACTTGCTCACCCAACCTTCTAACCCTTCCTCCAGGTCATTTATAAAAATGACAAACAGCAATGGTCCCAAAACAGATTATTTCTTCCAACAATCCAAAGATGTGCAGGTTAGGTGAATTGGCCATGCTAAATTCAGGGATGTGTAGGTTAGGTGCATTAATCAGGAATAAATAAAGGGGAATGGGTCAAGGTGGGTTCCTCTTCAGAGGGCTTGTGTGGTCCTGTTAGGCCGAAGGACCTGTTTCCACACTGTAGGGATCTTATGAAAAGTTATCAAAACATCTCCTTATTATAAAAAGTATATAGAAATACTGGAGAAGGTGCAAAGAATTTTTCTAGAAAGATGCAAGAATTAGGAGGTAATAACTTTCAATGAAGAGTGAACAAGCTTAGATACTTTACCTTGACAAATAGAATACTAAGAGGAATTTAATACAATTCATTAAGATTATTAAATTATGAGAGAGGCTGAATGAACATTTTCTACTTGGGAAAGACAAAATGAAAGGTCAAAATTCTAGCAATGAAACTGATAAACCCAAAAGCGAATTCAGACGTAACTTCTTTAAGTAGAGTGGGTTTCTAATGTGGAATAGGCTATCACTGAGAATGGAAGAAAGTGAGGACTGCAAATGCTGGAGATCCGAGTCAAAAAGTGTGGTACATAGGCTTGAAATGCCGGTTCTCTTGCTCCTCAGATGCTGCCTGACTGGCTGTGCTTTTGCAGCACCACACTTTTATCACTCAGAGTGATTAAGGTAAAAAACATTTAGAATCATAGAGTCACAGAGATGTATAGCATGGAAACAGACCCATCGGTCCAACCTGTCCATGATGACCAGATATCCCAACCCAATCTAGTCACACCTGCCAGCGCCTGGCCCATATCCCTCCAAACCCTCCCTATTCATTTACTCAACCAAATACCTCTTAAATGTTGCAATTGTACCAGCCTCCACCACATCCTCTGGCAGTTCATTCCATACACATACCACCCTCTGCTTGAAAAAGTTGCCCCTTAGGTCTCTTTTATATCTTTCCCCTCTCACCCTAAACCTATGCCCTCTCGTTCTGGACTCCACGATCCTAGAGAAAAGACTTCGTCTATTTATCTTATCCATGCCCCTCATAATTTTGTAAACCTCTATAAGGTCACCCCTCAGCCTCCAACAATCCAGGGAAAACAGCCCCAGCCTGTTCAGCCTCTCCCTGTCGCTCAAGTCCTCCAAACCTGGCAACATCCTTGTAAATCTTTTCTGAATCCTTTCAAGTTTCACAACAACTTTCTGATACGAAGGAGACCAGAATTGCTCATAATATTCCAACAGTGGCCTAACCAATGTCCTGTACAGCCGCAACATGGCCTCCCAACTCCTGTACTCAATACTCTGACCAATAAAGGAAAGCATACCAAATGCCTTCTTCACTATCTTATCTATCTGTGACTCCACTTTCAAGGAGCTATGAACCTCCACTCCAAGGTCTCTTTGTTCATTAACACTCCGTAGGACCTTACCATTAAGTGTATACGTCCTGCTAAGATTTGCTTTCCCAAAATGCAGCACATCGCATTTATCTGAATTAAACTCCATCTGCCACTTCTCAGCCCATTGGCCCATCTGATCAAGATCCTGTTGTAATCTGAGGTAACCTTCTTCGCTGTCCACTACACTTCCAATTTTGGTGTCATCTGCAAACTTACTAACTATACCTCTTATGCTCATATCCAAATAATTTACGTAAATGACAAAAAGTAGAGGACTCAGCACTGATCCTTGTGGCACTCCACTGGTCACAGGTCTCCAGTCTTAAAAACAATCCTCCACCACCACCCTCTGAATTCTACCTTTGAGCCAGTTCTGTATCCAAATGGCTAGTTCTCCCTGTATTCTATGAGATCTAACTTTGCTAATCAATCTCCCATGGGGAACCTTGTCGAACGCCTTACTGAAGTCTACATAGATCACATCTACTGCTCTGTCCTCATCAATCCTCTTTGTTACTTCTTCAAAAAACTCAATCAAGTTTGTGAGACATGATTTCCCATGCACAAAGCCATTTTCACTATCCCTAATCAGTCCTTGCCCTTCCAAATACATGTACATCCTGTCCCTCAGGATTCCCTCCAACAACTTGCCCACCACTAAGGTCAGGCTCACAGATCTATAGTTCCCTGGCTTGTCTTTACCGCCCGTCTTAAACAGTGGCACCACGTTTGCCAACCTCCAGTCTTCTGGCACCTGACCTGTGACTATCGATGACACAAATATCTCAGCAAGAGGCCCAGCAATCACTTCTCTAGCTTCCCACAGAGTTCTCTGGTACACCTGATCTGGTCCTGGGGATTTATCCACCTTTAACCGTTTCAAGACATCCAGCACTTCCTCCTCTGTAATCTGGACATTTTGCAAGATGTCACCATCTATTTCCCTACAGTCTATATCTTCCATATCCTTTTCCACTGTAAATACTGATGTAAAGTATTCATTTAGTATCTCCCCCATTTTCTGTGGCTCCACAAAAAGGCTGCCTTGCTGATCTTTGAGGGGCCCTTTTCTCTCCCTAGTTACCATTTTGTCCTTAATATATTTATAAAAACCCTTTGGATTCTCCAAATTCTATTTGCCAAAGCTATCTCATGTATCCGTTTTACCCTTCTGAGTTCCCTCTTAAGTATACCGCTACTTCCTTTACACTCTTCTATGGATTCACTCGATCTATTCTGTCTATACCTTACATATGCTTCCTTCTTTTTCTTAACCAAACCCTCAATTTCTTTAGTCATCCAGCATTCCCTATACCTACCAGCCTTCCCTTTCACCCTGACAGGAATATACTTTCTCTGGATTCTAGTTATCTCATTTCTGAAGGCTTCCCATTTTCCAGCCGTCCCTTTACCTCCGAACATCTGCCTTCAATCAGCTTTTGAAAGTTCTTGCATAATACCGTCAAAATTGGCCTTTCTCCAATTTAGAATTCAACTTTTAGATCTGGTCTATCCTTTTCCATCACTATTTTAAAACAAATAGAATTATGGTGGCCCACTGACACCTCAGTCACCTGCCCTGCCTTATTTCCCAAGAGTAGGTCAAGTTTTGCACCTTCTCTAGTAGGTACACTCACATACTGAATCAGAAAATTGTCTTGTACACACTTAAGAAATTCCTCTCCATCTAAACTTTAACACTATGGCAGTCCCAGTCGATGTTTGGAAAGCTAAAACCCCCTACCATAACTACCCTATTATTCTTACAGATAGCTGAGATCTCCTTACAAGTTTGTTTCTCAATTTCCCTCTGACTATTCGGGGGTCTATAATATGATCCCAATAAGGCGATCATCCCTTTCTTATTTCTCAGTTCCACCCAAATAACTTCCCTGGATGTATTTCCAGGAATATCTTCTCTCAGCACAGCTGTAATGCTATCCCTTATCAAAAATACCACTTCCCCTCCTCTATTGCCTCCCTTTCTATCCTTCCTGTAGCCTTTGTATCCTGGAACATTAAGCTGTCAGTCCTGCCCCATCCCTGAGCCATGTTTCTGTAATTTCAATGATATCCCAGTGCCATGTTCCTAACCATGTCCTGAGTTCATCTGCCTTCCCTGTTAGGCCCCTTGCATTGAAATAAATGCAGTTTAATTTATTAGTCCTATGTTGTCCCTGCCTGCCCTGACTGTTTGACTCACTTCTGTTCTCAGCTCTACCCGTCTCAGATCGATCTCTTTCCTCACTATCTCCCTGGGACCCACCTCCCCCCCACCCCACCCCACCTTACTAGTTTAAATCCTCCCAAGCAGTTCTAGCAAATTTCCCAGCCAGTATATTAGTCCCCTTCCAATTTAGGTGCATTCTATCCTTCTTGTACAGGTCACTTCTACCCCAAAAGAGATTCCAATGATCCAAAAATGTCAATCCTCCTCCCATACACTCAGCTCCTCAGCCATGCATACATCTGCTCTATCCTCCTATTCCTGCCCTCACTAATTCATAGCAGGGAACTTATGAAGGAGAAAGGAATACAAAGTTATGATGAACGTGGCTGGGGCTGGAAGTTTGTTTGGAGCAAAAATTGAACGTTTTGAGATTATAATGTTCTGCCTGGTTAATTTCTCTAGTTAAGTTGATCCCTCAATTAAGATCACCGTCTAGATCAACTGGTTATCCTATTAATGTTTGTGGAAAATGGCTATTGCATAACAGATATGCTATGTTTTCTTATAAAACAATAACTCTTCAAAAGTAATAACTTAGCTGTGATGATGCAATCCCTTTGTCAGTTTTTGATTGTAGGCAATCCCTGTAGTGTTTGTCTAGTGTTTGATGCGTACACTGGAAGCAATTATGAATTTACCACAAAACAATCCTCAAAATCCAGTTCTGGATCCTGAGTCTTGGGCTTAGAAATACAGGTCGTTCATTAATGTGAATTCATTAACATGTTTCATTCATGTGAATTCACTAATAACATGATTGATGAACTGGGGACACTGTTTGTAAAGTGTGAACTCCTAAAGTGTGTATTGGTTATGACGGGGTTCCAGCCCCATTAGGTTAAATAGTGCTGCTATTGCACAATTTTCTTATACATAAAATTCTAATTATTCCACTAATGGTGTGTTGAAACTGGCCATAAAAATCTCCAGTTCAATTAAATTGAAACATTAGCTGGAATGGAATTAGCTACCCATTTCAATAAGGAATCAGCTGAAAGATAAATTGCCACTGAAAGACTTAATGAAGAAATACTGTACACAAATGTGACATTTGCATTAATACATCTCTACATCGGAAAGCAATATGTGCAGTTTTATTTTATTCATTCAGGAGTGGTGGGCTTCCTTGGTGGGCTATTCATTGTGCATCCTAGTTATCTTTGAGAAGCTGGTGCTGAAGTGCCTTTTTGAACTGTGGCTGTCCATTTAGTGTGTGAACACTCACAATGTTGTTAGGGAGGGAGTTCCAGGATCTTGGCCCTGTGATAGTGAAGAATTGACAATATATTTCTAAGTCAGGATAGGAGTGGCTTTGGAGGTGGAGATGAATTGAAAGTGCTGGTGTTCCTGTGCATCTGTTGCCCTTGTGCTTTTTAACCCATCCCCAGTACATTTTTCAAAAGGAAACATATAAAATGTGTCTGCAGCTTGGGTCAGGACAATTTGTTGTTAACAGAGTGTTATCAGCCCATTATTATCTTTGTAGTTACAAGAGATCTAGTTTGTTTTGACTTGGATTTTCTCCATTATTGTTCCTTTAATTCATTACTGTGACATGCTGTGGTTCTTAGTGGATTTCTGCAGTGCAGCTCGTAAATTGTACACACAGTACTGTGCATCAACCATGAAAGCTGTGAATGTTTAGAAATATGGTGCCAATCAAGTGGGCTCCTTTATCATAGATGGTATCAAACTTCTGGAGTATTGTTGGAGCTGTTCTTATTCAGGCAAGTGAGGCATATTCCCTCATACTCCTGACTTATATCTTGATCAGAGTGGAGAAACCTTGGAGTTAGTGGTGTGTTACTTACTGCAGGATTCTAGCCTCTAAACAAAACCTTTGGTCCACAAATGATCTAAAGTGAGATACCTTTAGTATATCTCTATATGTAGAATATTTGCATACATGCAATTTAAAGCATTTGATATATATTAACAGTATGTTTTTTGATCCGCAGCTCCTTCAATCACTTATAATAATGGAGTAACAGTGAGTTATTAGGTTATTAGTGAGTCATGATTACTGGGGCTATTCAAGACACAAAATAGATTAGTATTTTATCACACAATATAACTTTTCATCAATACAAAAACTTTATTTAATTAGGTGGCACAAATATTTGTGCATTATACATTTAATGATTTAGTTGTACAAGGGATTTGAAGCAGCTATGAAGAATTTCAGTTACTGGGTAGTCACAGTTCCTGTAATTGAAATTTCAAGGTGCATACAAACAGGGAACAAATATCAGTAGAAAAATAAACCACGAGCTTTACATCTTTTTGTGCTAAATGGTCTTGAGGTTTATATTGTTAAATTTCAAACAGCCCCATAACTTAAAATTCCTTTCTAACAAAGGGAAGGATGATATAGGAATAGAAAACAGGGAGGTGGTAAACTTAAACAAATTATTATTGAGGAAGTATTAGTCGTTTTAGCAGGCCTGAAAATCCCCAAGCTGCTGTGGGAGGCAAGGGAGAAGCATATTGTTAAAGGGGAAAGTGAGAAACTGGAAGTTATTGTACACATTGTTAGGAATGACATAGTTAGGGAAAAGATTAAGGCTTTACAGAGTGAATATAAGCGGTTAAGTAGAAGATTAAAAATCACAATCTCTGAAGTGGTAATCTCCAGTTTACTCTCACTGCCAAGCTCAAATGAGGGAAAGAACAAAAAAGATAAAAGAGATAAATCAATGGATGAAAAAGTACTGTAATGTTCAGGGCTTTAGGTTGTTTGATCATTGCGGTCTCTTCTGGAGCAAAAAAAAATCTGCTCAAGAAGGATAGGTTTCACCTGTACTGGAAAGGGACCAATAATCTACTGGGAAAATTTGCTAATTGTATTAAGGGAGACTGTAAACTATTAGAGAGAGGAGGAGGAGTCTTAAGTAGCAGAGTAAGTAGAAAATTGATGAGAATGGTTTTGAATCTGAATAGAACAAGTTAATTAGGAAAGACAGACAAAAGCAAGTCAGAGAATGAAGCAACTCCGCAGAATTAAACAGTATTTATTTCAATGCAAGGGGTCTTACAGGTAAGGCTAATGAACTCAGAACATGTTTGGGAACATGGGATTGGAATGTCAGAACTATTACATAAATTTAGCTGAGGGATGGACAGGACTGGTATCACAATGTTCCGGGTTTCAGATGTTACAGGAGGGATAGAAAGATAATGGGAAAAGAAAAGGGGAGTCGTGTTTTTGATTAAAGAAAACATTACTGCTGTAGTTAGAGAAGATATTTCTGAAAAATCATCCAGTGAAAATATACACATTGAAATAAAAAATAAAAAAGGAACGCTCACCTTTATGGAACCGTACTATAGAACACTCCCCCACCACCTTATCCCACCCACTCCCCCCCACCCCAACCCCTGCCCCCCACCCCACACACACACAGACCTCACCATAATCAGATAGAAATTAAGGAACTGATATATGTAAGAATAATAAGTTTGTAATCGTGGGCGATTTTAATTTTCCAAGCATTGACTGGGACCACAATAGTGTTAAAGATTTGGATGGTGAAGAATTAGTCAAATGTGTTCAAGAAAATGTTCTTTATCAATATGTAAATGTTCCTGCTAGAGAAGGAGAAAAACTTGATCTCCTCTTAGGTAATAAGACAGGGTAAGTCACTGAAGTGATAGTGGAGGGACACTTTGCGTCTAGTGATTATATTTCTATTTGTTTTAAAATAGTTATGGAACAGGATAAGCCTTCCATTTAAAAAAAAAGCTTTTAATCAGAGTTATAAACATTTTAGTGGTATGTAACAAGAACTTTCAAAAGTTGATTGGAGTTGAGTTCGCAGGTAAAGGGACATCTGATAAGTGGGAAGCTTTCAAAAGTGTGATAATGAGAGTTCAGAGTCAGTATATTCCTGTTAGAGTAAAAGGGAAGGATTAGAAAACAGTGGATGAATGAAGATATTGAGGTTCTAGTCAAGAATAAAAAACCACCATACATTAGATACAGGCATCTCAAATGAATCTCTCAAATAATGTAAAGAATGTAAAGACATTCTTATGAGGGAGATCAGGAAGACAAAGAAAAGATATGAGATAGGCTTGGCAAATAAGGTTAGAGATAATTCAAAGAGATTCTACAAGTACATTAAGGGCAAGTGAGCAACTAGAGAGACAGTAGGGCCCCTTAAAGATCAAACAGGTCATCTTTTTGTTGAACCTCAGGAGATGGGAAAAATAGTAAATGAATATTTTGTATCAGTTTTTACTGCGGAAAAAGAAATGGAGGCTACCAAACTCAGAGAAATAAATATTGATATTTTGAAAACAGTTCACAATGCAGAAGAGGACATGCTGGTAATCTTAGAAAATATAAAGGCGGATAAATCTTCAGGATTCTGATCTACTGTATTCCAGGATGTTGTGGGAAGCTAGGAGAAAATTTTGAAGGCCCTTGCAGAAGTATTTGTATCATCTATATATATAGGTGAGGTGCCAGATGACTGCAGAGTGGTTAATGTTGTACCTTTGTTTAAGAAGAAATGCAAGAGAGTCTGACTTTGGTAGTGGGTAATTTGCTGGAGCTGATTCTGAAATATAGTATTTATATGCATTTGGAAAGACAAGGAATGATTAGGATAGTCAGCATGGTTTTATGCAAGGGAAATGGTGTCTCACAAACTTGGTTGAGCTTTTTGAGGAAGTAACCAAGATGATTGATGAGGGCAGAGTGGTAGTCATTGCTTATTTGGATTTTAATAAAGCCTTTGACAAGGTTCCACATGATCGACCAGCCAATAAAGTTCAAACCCATGGGATTCAGGGTGAGCTTGCCAGTTGGATACAAAATGGTTTGATGTCAGGATACAGAGTGATGGACGAGGGATTTTCAGACTGGAGGCCTATTACCAGCGGTGTTCCACAGTGATTGGTACTGGGTCCATTTTTGTTTATCGTTTATATAAAATGATTTAGATGAAAAGATAGAAGGCACAGTTGATAGGTTTCAGATGACACCAAAATTGGTAGGTATAACGGACAGTGAATGTTATCTAAGATTACAAAGAGATCTTGATCAAATAGGTCAATGGGCTGAGGAGTGGCAGATGGAGCTTAATTTGGATAAATGCAAGATATTGCATTTTTGTAAATCAAACAAGGGCAGGACTTATACAATAAAGTAGGACCTTGGATAGTGTTGTAGAACAAAGACACCTAAGGGTTCACGCACATAATTCTTGGAAGTTTGCATCACATGTAGATAGGGTGGGTTTAGAAAAGATTTAGCACGTTTGTTTTCCTTGTTCAGATCTTTAAGGAGTTGAGACGTCACGTTGAAGTTGTACAGGATATTGATGAGGTTTCTTCTGGTGTATTGTGTCCAGCTCTGGTCGTCCTATTATAGGATTGATATTATTAAGCTGGAGAGGGTTCAGAAGAGGTTTACCAGAATGTTTCCAGGAATGGCAGGTTCAATTTATAATGAGAGGTTGAATAGGCTGGTACTGGTTTCACTGGAACAGAGGAGGTTGGGAAGTAACCTTATAGAGTTTTATAAAATCATGAGGGGGATAAATAAGGTGAATAGCAGATATCTTTTCCTTAGGGTGGGGATTTCAAAACTAGGGGGCATATTTTTCAGTTGCATGGAGAAAGATTTAAAAATGACATGAGGGGCATTTTTCTTTTACACGGTGTGTGGTTCGTGTGTAGAATGAACTTCCAGGGACGTAGTAGATGCAGGTACAGTTACAACTTTTAATGGATTAGTATGCAAATAACAAATATTTGGAGAGATATGGGATATGGCAGTTGGGAAATAGTTTAGTTTGGGATCAGTATGGATTGAAGTGTCTGTTTCTATGCTGTATGACTGTAGAATTTCAGAGTTACTTTCCAGCCTACCATTTCTGTCACCTCCCACAGAATTTCACCGCCAAATACATATTCCCCTTCCTTGTCAGCATTTCACAGGGACCATTTTCTCCAGGACACCCTGGTCCACTTCTCCCTCACTTCCAACACTTCTCCACATCCCGTGGCACCTTTTCGTGAAATCATAGAATGGTCAATATCTTCCCTCTTAAGTTCTCTCTCCTCTCTATCCAAGACTCCAGACACACCTTCCAGGTGAAGCAAGGAATTAACTGCACTTTATTCGATGTCATCCACTGTATTTACTGCTCAGTGTAGTGTCCTCTACATAGTGAGGACGAAACAGACTGAGGGACCACTTTATGGAACATCTATGTTCTGTCCACAAAAGTCATCCCAAGCTTCTAGTTGTGTGCCACTTCAACACACCACTGTTCCTTGGCAAACATTTCTGTCTCAGCCATACTGCAGTGCTCCAGCGTGACTCAGTGCAAGCTGGAAGAACAGCACCTCATTTTCCTTTTGGGGGTCCTGCAGCCTTCAGGACTCTGTATCAAGTTCAATCCATTTTCACCTACTTGTGGTCCCCATTAGCAGCTTTTCTTTCTCCATACTATCACCCATCTCTTTGCCTAATTATTGTTCTTTCTCTCCAGGTTCCATCTTGACTCACCCTTTCCCCCCGATTCCTTGTCTTCTGCATAAATACCACCTTTTCCTGGCTACTATCATTTCTGAAGAAGGTCACTGGACTCAAAACATTAACTCTGCTTTCTTTCCATTGATGCTGTCTGACCTTTATGTTTCTCCAGCAATTTCTATTATTGTAGGTGATTTCAGGGGTTTTGACATTAACTTTCAATTCATCTCTGGCCACAAGTGAGGTGCCAGAGGATAGCTAATGTGGTACCATTCTTCAAAAAAGGTTGTAGGGAACTATGGGCTAATGAGTCGAACAACTGTGGTCAGGAAGCAGTTGAAAAAATTTCTGAGGGACAGAATAAATCTCCACATGGAGAGGCAAGGGTTAAACAAGGCTTGCAAGGGATAGATAATATCTAACATTTTGCGAAGATGTATAGGAGGTTATAGATGTATATGAAGGTAATATAGTTGATGTTGTCTGCACAGGTTTCTGAAAGGCTTTTGACGGGTTCTTGACCAGTCTGTCATTCAAGATCTTAATAACCTATAAGATCCAGGGCAATTTGGATGCATAACTGGCATAGTGAGAGAAAGCAGAGAGTGATAATTGAAAGGTGCTTTTTTAAAACTGGAAGCCTGTGTCTAGTGCTGTATCACAGAGTTTGTTGTTTACTTTAAATGATCTAGACATGAAAGTAGGTCTGATCAGTGTGATAGCAGATAACGCGCAAATTGGTAGCATTGTATTAGCAAGGAGGAAAGCCTTAGACTACAGGAAGATATAGATGGGCTGAACAGTGGCCAAATGGAATTTCATCCGGAAGAGTATGAAGTGATAAATTTTGAGAAAAATAACCAGGCAAGATAGTACACATTGAATGGAAGGTCCCTAGATAGTACAGATGAACCTTGGTGCACATGACCATGAATCTTTAAAAAGAACAGAACAGGTAAATCAGGTGGTTAAGAAAGTCTTTTCAATCAAGACATTGAATACATGAGCAAGGAAATTATGATGGATCTATGTAAAGGGTTATTTGAGCCATAAGTGAATATGATAGAGCAATCAATAACCGGGGGCACAATTTTATAATATGAAGCAGGAAGCTGAGAGGGGATTTAAGGAAATATATTTTCATCCATAGGGTTGAGAGTATCTGTAACTCAATGACCAAAAGGGTGATAGAGGCAGGAAACCTTTAAGAACTGCTTAGATAAGCTCTTGAAATGCCACAGCATACTAGACTAGCAACAAATATTGAAAAATTAGATAAGAACAGATGCATGTTTAATGACTGGAACCAATAAAATGGGCTGAGGGGTCTCTTTCTGTGGTGTTTGAGTACAAGCTAGTTCGTAACCAGGTGTGTTGATGGTGAAATATAACCTCCCATGCATTTACAGTGTGGGTTTGATAGCCATTTTAAATAGAATGAGAGTTTATCGGGTGTAATTTTGGATATTGGAGGTCTGCAGCAGATGGTGGTTCGTGTGGTGCGCACAGAGACACACACAGACAGACAGTCAGGCACACATGCACACAGACAGATAGATACACACGCACACAGACACACACAGCAATACAGATACACACATAAACACACATGCGCAGGCACACACGTGCACACAGGCACACAGACAGACACACATAGACAGGCACACACAGAGACAGACACACACGCACAAACAGGCACATAAACAGACACACACACACATGCAGGCACACACATAGACAGGCACATGCACAGACAGACCCACACACAGACAGACACACACATAGACAGGCACACGCACAGACACCACACACACGCTCGCCTGGCTACAGGCAGGCTAGACAATTTCATTGAAGAGTTTGCCATGCTGTATGTGGCTGTCAGTGGTCAGGGTGCTCCTCAGGTGCTGCCAGAAAAGGGGCTGGGCACGAGGGTTGCGGGGCCACTCGAGCACCGAGTGGCGGCTCAGCCTCTTCTTCAGCCGCAGGTAGCGGGACCGCTGCCAGACCTTGTCCAGCAAGACCAGCACGATCACGTCCAGCTTCTCATCCAGCAGCCGCTGGTGGGCCATGTGGAAGGCGGTGCGGAACTGCCCGGTGGCGATGTAAGGCCGGGTGAGGACGAAGATGGTCTTCCGGCTGCGGTGGATGCTGTGCGAGAGGTTCTCCAATACCAGGCGGCCTGGCACCCAGTCCCTGTCCTCCAGACACAGACACAAGCGCCTGTCGCCCGTCTCCTCCAAGTGGGTGATCAGCTCCTTCAGGACCCAATCGGTGACCAGCGGGTCGTGGGTATCATAGGCGACAAAGGCCGCGTAGGCAGCGCTCGAGGCCGGCGACGACGGCAGGCGCCGGTAGCCCCGCAGCTTGGCGGCGCACACGTGGTAGGCGTAGCGTACGTCCCAGGAGAGGTGGCGGGCCGCCAGCGACACCAGCAGCAGTGAGAGGGTGAGGCCGGCGGTGGTGGCGTGCAGGCCGGCGCCCAGCGAGTCCAGCTCGCACGCGCGCCGGTCCAGGCTCAGCACGCTGAGGCCGCGGCGTGCACGCGGCGACGCGCAGGTCACGCCGGTGACCAGGCGGGGCACGTGCACCTCGGTGCGGTTGAGCCACCAGGCGAGCCAGGAGGTGGCGTCGCAGCTGCACGCAAACGGGTTGCCGTCGAGCCGCAGCACGCGCAGCCCCGCCCACGAGCCACTCCCCACCTCTTCCGACATGGGCATGCGCGGCGGCGGCGGCAGGCTCGACGCCTCGATCATCCGCAGGCGGTTGTTGCTGAGGTCGAGCTCCCTGAGCGAGACGGCGCCCCGCAGGAAGTAGCGCCCCAGGCGGGTGATGCGGTTGCCGGCCAGCACCAGGCGTCGAAGGCCGGCCGAGCAGTCGGCCAGCGAGCGTGGCACAGAGGCCAGCTGGTTGCCGCCCAGGTCGAGCAGGCGCAGCGAGTCGAGGTGCCGCAGGCTGAGCCACTTGAAGGAGCGCAGATGGTTGGAGGCCAGCACCAGCTCCTCCAGCCGCGGCGGCAGGGTCTCGAAGACGGACTGTGGTATGAAGGTCAGGAGGTTGGACGACAGGTCGAGGCGGGTCAGGTTGACGAGGCCCCTAAAGAGTTGCAGGTAGTGGTCGGTGCCGTCCCTCCACATGTAGTCCAGGCGGTTTCCACGGAACTCAAGCACCCGGAGCGAGCGGCTCTTCAGCACCGTGTCGGCCGACGAGTGGATGGCGTTCCCGTTCAGGAAGAGCTTGGAGAGCGCCGTCAGGTTCTGGATGAAGCCCAGGCGATGGGTCAGGCCCTCCATCTCGAAGTAGTGGCTGTTGTGGCTGAGGTCAAGCACCCGCAGCTTCCTGAGCTCCTGGAAGGCGGTCTCGTACAGCAGGTCAATGCGGTTGTTGGACAGGTCGAGGTAGCGGAGGTCTGGCAGGTGCTGGAACTCACTGCCATTGGGGGTCTGGCTGAGGGCGTTGCCGGACAGGTTCAGGCACCGCAGCGAGGAGAGGCCTTCGAAGAGTGTGGGCCCCACAAAGAAGATGTTGTTCTTGCTCAGGTCCAAGAAGGAGCCGAGGCGGCCGCACTCAGTTGGGCAAGACGGCACGAATGGGTAGCTGGCCTCCTTCTCCGCCTTGGACTTGCAGCTCCGGCCGTAGCCATCATAGCGAAAGTAATGCATCTGATTGGACCAGCCATAAAAGGCATTGGGTGCTTGGCTCGGCTCGTTGGAGCCACACTGGGCATCTGCCGAGTCGCCAGAGGAAGGCGAGATTTTGTTCTCCGACAGGTCGAGTATTTTCAGACCGTGGAATTTCTTGAAGATCTGCAGATTGGCCACTTTGATGAAGTTTGTGCCCAGGTCCAGGAACTTGAGGTTCCTGAGATCCCACAGTGGCTTCAGATGTTCTTCCTTCAGGTTTTTGAAAACGTAGCCCCTGATCCTTAAACTTTGGAGAGACTGCAGGTTGGAAAAATTCTCGGACAGATTCAGATACTTGGCGTACAGCTTTAGCTCGAAGTTAAAGGACAGGTCTATAGCCTCAAGTTTGGTCAGATATTTCAGAAACGCGGCATTGGCGATTTCTTTCAGTAGAAAATTCTCAGACAAGTCCAGTAGTCGCAGGTTGGAAGTGTTCTTGAACCAAGAACTGGGCACTGTTGAGAGAGAATTGCTTTGCAGACGCAGAGTTTTTAATTTATTTAGTGTTTGGAAAGCATTAGCATGTATTTGGATGTAACTTGGAGACTGGCATGGCTGGCAAGGAAATGGAGCATTGTAACAGCGGGGGCAGTTCCCACTCAGGTCTAGGGTCTCGAGCTCAGGCAGCTCAGCAAAGTCCTTATCATTGATTTCCTTGATCACATTATTATACAGAAGAAGTTGCTTTAAACTGCGTGGCAGTTTCCCAGGAACATGGGTCAAATTGTTGTCTTTGAGTGACAGGATGGTGAGGTTGCTTAGGCCATAGAACGCATCCTGTTCAATCTGGTACGAGGTGTTGCAGGGGTTGCGATAGTAGCAGTTCTGACCTAGGTAGATGGCCTCCAGATTTGACATCACTGAAAGATTTGCTTTGGTCAGGACAAAGATGCTGTTGGCTTCTAGACTCAGCATTGTCAGAGTATGGGGCAAGCCTTGAGGCAGCTTGTTTAGCTGGTTCCCATCCAAATAGAGTGATCTCAAGGCTGGCAAGGAGGAGAAGGCCCCTTTGTGAATCCTCAAGGCATTAGTGCACACTTTGTCTTTGGGACCCATTCTGACAGGCACACAGTTACACCTCAAGTCGATCTCAGTGAGGTCACTTAACCCAGAAAAAGACGTGCTATGAACTTCAAGGATGTGATTAATAGTCAGGCTGATGTTGGTAGCATTAGAGGGAAAGCCAGTTGGCACGTGCCTAAGTTCACGTTCACTACAGTCCACAACCACTGCAGGGCCATCTTTTGTTACGTCACATGGGAGACTTTTTGAAAACCATATGTTTGCAGTTGATTTTGAAAGTGAGATAAATAGAAAGAAGGTATGAAGCAGCAGTACAGGTGCATTGTTCAAAACTACCTAAAAAGGAAAGAGAACAATGATTTAAGCAACTGGCACATCTTAAAGTTTGCATAAAATTTCAACAGAAAGGACAATTTTGACGAGCAAAGAACTGCTGTAACCTCCCACTGTCCTCTAACTCTGCAAACTCAGTTCTATTCAATCAGACAAATAATTCATTCATTCAAATTACAGTCAATGATTCAGGCACTTAGATTAACTGCAGTATATAAAGAGGCATGATCTAGCATTAAGTTCAAATAAGTTTGAAATACTGCATTTGCTGGAAATCTGAAAGAGGCAGACAGAATGCTGGAAATATTCAGGAGATCTGCCACCATCTGTACAGAGAGAAGAACAGTTAATCTTTGGAGTCTGGCATGACTTCTTCAGAAGTCAAAGCATTAATTTTAAAAGGAGGTGCTGGATAATTTTTTGACATCACTTGGAAGGCCAGCATTTGTTCCTGACCCTAATTGTCTTTGAACAGGATGTCCTGCTAGGTCATTTCAGAGAACATGAAAACTTAACCATGTTATAGATCTGGAGTCAAATGTAGGTCAAATCCCAGTCAGAGCAGCAGATTTCCTTCCTTAGAGGATGATAGTGAAAATCCAACTGATTCACAACAATTGATAGTAAAAAACTTCCAATTCAATTTCTTTATTATAATGAATTTAAATTGCACCAGCTGCCTTGGGATTTGAACTCATGCCCTCAAGGCATTAGTCTGGATCCCTCAATTACTAGCGCAGTGATAATGTTAAAACATCACTACCATCCGAGGATATGATCGGAAAACAAGTTGGATATTAGATGTAGAATTTGGTAAGAAAACTGAGTTGTTTGCAAGGATAGGCTAAATGCACTTCGGCTGAATGGCCATTCTTTCCCATAA
Organism: Chiloscyllium punctatum; assembly: GCF_047496795.1. NCBI lineage: Eukaryota > Metazoa > Chordata > Chondrichthyes > Orectolobiformes > Hemiscylliidae > Chiloscyllium > Chiloscyllium punctatum. The sequence goes on from NC_092753.1 coordinate 30,688,342, forward strand.
TATTTTGATATTATGATGTAAAGAAATTTCTTCAAGAAGAATGTGCTGATCTATGTATGTGTCATTAACACAACTCACATACAGTACAACCTGAAGACCACCAGTGGCCATTTTGGCTTGGATGTGTTAGATTTTGAATAAGACATGAGTACAGACAATTTTGTTAGCATTAGGCCCAGGCTGAGATGCAAAAACAAAGGTTCAATGTGAAAAATATAATTGCCTTGTGTGGATCTTCTGAAATTTCAGTTCACCAAGGTCTTTCAGTTTACTTGATATGAATTCTGGGAGAATGTTTTTTTTTGTTCTCCAAATAAAGACAGTTCAGAACTTTTCATACTCTTCCACCATTTGGAACAGAAGCTGGACATAAAATTCTTCCTGACTTCTGTCACAACCCAGAAATTTATCATCTTGTTTGGCTGTGTTACTTCATCATGGAATAAGTTTTTGTGGGGATGTGCTACCATTCAGAAGCTCTGACCCAGTCTCCGGGGTATTAGAATCACACCACAGCACCTGGGGAATTTACATTTAATTAATAACTATTTGACAAAAGATGTCCTATTTTCACTGTAAGAATATTCTTCATTCTTTTCTGTGACACTACGTGCTCAATGAATGTTGGTGAAATGAAAAGTGTAGGAGAACTTACCAGGATTAGCACCATCATATCTATAAGGAAAAGCACACCCACTGAAGTTACAATGCAAGATGAGGTGTACAGTAGCCCTGCGGGAGAATACTTCCAAGACACACTGTGGATGCCCAAAACTGTGGATAGGTGCGAACCTATTCATTTAATTGGGAAATGTACCTTCCTGACAGCCTCTTGGTCCCTGGTTCTGGAACATTCCCTATAATATGTTCGGGTCGCGGTAAACCGCAGGTAACTGAAACCACAGTAACCAGACCTATGGATGTAGGGATTGCCCTGTAAGTTGAAACATTAGAAGAGACATACAAAATGGACAGGAATAATTGATTTCCGGAACTATGAATCGATCAAAGTTTTGCAGTTCTGTCACATCCAAGGTGAGTCGAGGAGGACAAATAATCAGACCAATAATCTTGACAAAAGTAATCACTTTTTTCCAAGATGGCAAGATAGGGTCCTGCACCAGTCTGTTGCAGACCAACAGCCTCCTGTCTTCTTCCCTTACTTAATTCTTTCTCTTCTTCCTGTCAGTGATGGCAGAGAAGGTGACACCGTAGAGGAGGATAGCTGCTTTGTGACCCATTGTGAAGAGGTGGCGGCGGCCGAGCCTGGCAGCAGAGCCAGGGACTTGGTTGTATGGACCCAAAGTGGAGAATCCATTTTGTCCTGCATACCTAAATACATTGAAAAGCTTTGCTTTCGAGCAGTACAAGCAGATCATAAGGCAAAAAAAAACTTGGACAGAGTGAGGCATACAAGTTTTACTGCCCAGGATGTGCGTGAAACTTAACCAATATTAACAAGATCAGCAGTACTTGAAGTTAAAGCGTTAATTTATCAGTCTAGTAACGGCAGGAAAGAAACTGTTCTTATACGTGCCGGTGCATATGTTCAAGCTTCTGTATCCTCTGCCTGACAGAAGAGGTTGCAGAAGATCATTACTGGGGTGGGAAGGGTCTCTAATGATGTTGACAGACTTTCTGCAACAACGAGAGATGTAAATGGAGTCCATGGATGGAAGGTTGGCTTCCATGTTGGTCTGGGCTGTGCACATAACTTTCTGCAGTTTCTTACAGTCCTGGGTAGAGCAACTGCTATTATGCACCTGGATAGTATGCTTTCTGTAGTGCATCTGTAAAAGTTGGTGAGGGTCCTTATGTACAGCACAAATTTCCCAAACCACCTGAGGAAGAAGAGTTGTTGTTGTGCCTTCTTGACCATCACGTTTCTTGGGAAGCCCATGCCAGGTTGTTGGTTACTGTCACTCCTAGGAACTTGATGCTCTTAACCCTCTCAATCTGCATTCCATTGATGAAGAAGGGGTCATGATCTTCTTGCTTTCTGAAGTCAATGATCAGTTCTTTTGTTTTGCTGACATTGAGAGAGAGGTTGTTATCATTGCACCACGTCACCAAGTCCTTTATCATCTTTCTATATTCCAACTCATTGTTTGATATCTGTCCTACCATGTGGTGGTCACCAGAAAACCTGTAGATTCTCCAGGCATCAGTGAAACAGCAGCTAAAGTGGAGTCAGGGACTCCTGATTGTGGTCGGCCCAAGCAGGGAGTCCAAGTGATGGCTGAAATGGTGGTGGTATAGTAGACCCAGAGCAGGGACTCCGGGCAGTTGCTGAAGCCATGACAGTGTGGTATGCCTGGAGTGGGAACTCTAGATGTTGTCGAGAAGTCTGTCCCTGTGGTCGGTCTGGAGCAAGGACTCCAGGCAGTAGTAGCAGTATGGAATGCCCGGGATTCCAGGCAGCCACAGAGCCAGGGACTTCTGGTTGTGGTAGGCATGGACTGGAGACTACTGGTTATCAATGAGGTGGTGACATTAGTTCCTGGTTGTGATAGTCCCGGAGTGAGGGCTCCTGGTTATCAACAAGGTGGTGACAGCAACATCTGGTCATGGTAGGCCCAGAGCTGGGTTTTCCTGGTTACTGGTGAGGCAGTGGTGGCAGCTCCTGTTTGTGTAGGCTCAGAGCCGGGAATGTTGTTTCCTCGGCAAGTGTGGGTCCAGCAAAGGACATGGCATTGGCGTAGTTGAGGATGCCTTGCGACGAAGTGATGGCAGCTGAAGAGTGGTGACTGATGGTACATATGGTGCAGGTGGCAATGTAGAGGCCCATGTTTCATTGGTGAGCCGGCTTAGGGCTCAGGATTCATGGAGTAGGCAACGGAACAAAGACGTACACTGTTTCAGCTACATCTTTTTATGTTTAAACTATTCAAAATGGCATTGGATTGTGATGACAGTTGAAGCTTTTCACTGTATTTTCTTGCATTATTCACCATAAAAAGAAGTGACAATATATCATCATTCATTCACCCAGCACTAATGATGGTGTATCCTGTTGTGTGTGTAGTTGGGTGTGTGATGCCCCTTTGAGAATGGGTCAGGTGATCCGGGGTAGAAGCTAGAGGAGTAGTTTTGATTTGATATTTATATTGCCACCTACTAAGATAATTATTGAATAAAAGATATCATATCTTTGCACTAAGAATACTCTAATTCTTTTCTATGATGCTTCCAGTTAAATGAATGTTGGCTGAAATGTAACATGTAAGAGAACTTACCAGGATTAATACTGTCATATCTATAAGGTAGAGCTAATGCCAGTGAGGTTACAACTCAAAACTAGACGTATGTTGAAACAGTAGAGGAGACATGCAAAATGGATAGGAATAATTGAAAACTGATAGGATCCAAAACTGTGAATCAGATCAAGGTTTTGTAGTTTTGTCACATCCAGTTGTGAATGAAGGAGGATGAATAACCAGAGCAGTAATCTTGACAAACATCTCAGGTTTTTCCAAGATGGTAGCGCTGGTATGGTAGGCAGTGTTCAGGCTTCTGGACCCACTGCTCCAGACAGGCTGACTCCTCCCTCCTTTCTTTACCCTTTTTATCTTTCTTTGACTTCTTCATCTTCCTGTCAGTGACATTATGGAGGAAAATAGCTGGTGTGGTACTCTTCGTGAGTTGGTGGCGGCCTAGCCTGGTAGTGGAGCCAGCAACTCCCGTTTGTGGTAGGCCCAGAGTGAGGACTCCAAGGTGTAGCGAGATTGTGGCTGCAGCGAGATTGTGGCTGCAGCAGAGCCAGGGACTCTTGGTTGTGGTAGGCCCAGACCAGGGACTGCAGGTGGCAGCTGAAGTGATATGCCCAGAGTGGCGACTCCACGCATTGTTGAGGTGGTGGTTGTGTGGTAGGCCAGAAGCAGGGGCTCCAAGTAGTAGCTGAAGTGACAGCGGTGTGGTATGCCTGCGAATGGGGACTCCTGCTTTTGATAGGCTCAGAATTGGGAATCCTTGATACTGGTGAGGCGATGGCAATAGCTTCTGGTTGCAGTAGGCCCGGAGCTTGTGTCTTCAGGTTATTGGTGAGGCAGCAGCAGCAGCTCCTGTTTGTGTAGGCCTGGAGTCAGGGACTCCTGGTTGTTGGGCGAATGTAAATCCAGCGCAGGACCTGACATTGGTGTCGGTGAGGTGGGCCTATCGAAGAGACAGCACCTGAAGAATGGTGACTTTGGTGGATCTGGCAGAGGCGATGGTTTGGAGGCACAGGTTTTGTTGGTGATCTGGCTCAGGGCTCAGGACTTGTGTAGGAGATGCGCATTGAAGATGTACCTTCACCTGTATCCTTTTATTCTTAAACTATTTAAAATTCTGCTGGATTGTGGTGACACTATAAGCCTTTCACTATTTTACTGTATTAATCACTACAAAATACAAGTGACAATGTATTATCATCCATATATCCAACATTAAGGTGCATCCTGTTTTGTGTAGATGGGTGTGTGATGCCACCTTGAGAGTCGGTCAGATGACCCGGAGGCAGGAGCTAGAGGGGTAGCTTTGATTTGATTTATTATTGTCATGTTGTGCGAAACAGTGATAAGTATTGTTTTGCATGGCTGTCCAGACAAATCATACCATACATAATTATATCAGGATAATGGAATAGAATGCAGACTATAGTGTTACAGCTACAGAGAAAGTGCAGAGAAAGATCACCTTTAATAATATGAGAGGTCGATTCAAAACTCTGATCACAACAGGGAGGAAGTTATTTTTGAATACATTTGCACATGGGAGAGAGCATAACTAGGATGTGAGCGGTCTTTGATAATGTTGGTTGCTTTCCCGAGGCAGTGAGAAGTGTAGACAGAGTCAATGGATGGAAAGCTGGTTTGCGTGATGGACTGGGCTGCATTCACAACTTTCTAATTTGCAATCTTGTGCAGAGCAATTGCCATATCAAGCTGTGATGTATCTAGATAAGATTCTTTCTATGGTGCATCTATAAAAACTGATGAGTCATTGTGGAGGTGCTGAATTTCCTTAATCTTCTGAGGAAGTAGGGGTGTTGATGTGCTTTCTTACTGTACCATCAACATGGATAAAGCAGAACATCTTTACTCTTAGGAACATTAACCTCTTGACCATTTCCACTTCAGCGCCATTGATACAGATAATGGTGTGTCATTACACCATGTCACTAAGCTCTATTTCTTTCCTGTATCTGTCTCATTATTATTTTAAGATCCAAAGCACTATGGTGGTGTCATCAGCAAAATTGTAAATGTAGTTAGAGCAGAATTTGACCACACAGTCACGAAAATATAAGGAGTGTATAAGGGGCTGAGTACACAGCCTTGTGGGTGTTGTTGATTACAGTGGAGATATTAGACAAAAGTGAGGACTGGAGATGCTGGAAACCAGAGTCTAGACTTAGAGTGGTGCTGGAAAAGCATAGCAGGTCAGGCAGCATCCGAGGAGCAGGAAAATCGATGTTTCGGGCAAAAGCCCTTCATATAGCCTACCCTTACTGATTGCCATCTGTGGGTCAGGAGGTCGAGCACATAGGAAGATTCGACATTTTGGGCATAAGCTGATGAAGGGCTTATGGCCGAAACATCGATTTTCCTGCTCCTCGAATGCTGCCTGACCTGCTGTGCTTTTCCAGCACCTCACTCTCAACTGTGCCCATGATTAATGCAGCATCACCATAATCACATCAAACCATAGGGCTACCCTCTCATTAGAGATAAAATTAGTGATGGTTTAATCTGAGGGTCACCACGCCTCAGACAGGAGGCAAGGTTGAGAAGGAGAGGCCTTCATGGTCATGTTAGTTAGTGCAGGAATTGAACCCATGCTATTGGTTTCACTCTGCATCACAAATCATCTAACTGAGCCCCTTGCTCATTTCTAGCCTGCCAAACGTAAAGCAGTACAAATCCAACTTAACTATTACTACTCCATCAGTTGACTTTCAAATCATCAGTAAAGTGATGGAAAGTATTATTGATTGTATTATTATGTGGCACTTTCCCCTGACAATCTGCTCCAAACTTATTGCAACCTTGTTTGAAAGACAGAAGAGCTAAATTTCAGAGTTGATTTGAGAGTAGCTACATTGATAATATGGCAGCATTGCCTGAGTATGATATCACGGAGCTCAATAAACATGAAGCCAATGACACTTACAATTGCTGAAGAAGAATAGACATTAATAGTGCTGAGCAGACAATTTGGCACATTGTGCCACTGTTGGTTCATAAAATCTCTACCGTATGGAGACAGGACATTTGGTCTATCGGATACACACCTTTGAAGAGCATCCCATCTCCCTACCCTATCATCCTACATTTCCCATGGTTAATCCAACTAAATCAGCACATCTTTGGACTGTGGGAGGAAATAAATGCAATCATGGTGAGAATTGTAAACTCCACACAGACTGTTGCCCGTAGGTGGAATCAAACTCAGGTCCCTGGTGCTGTGAGGCAGCAATGCTAATTATAAAATCAGAAGTCACACGACACCAGGTTATAGTCCAATGTGAAACCATAAACTTTCAGAGAACTGACTTTCCCTGATGAAGGAGCAGCACTCCAAAAGCGTGTGATTTCAAATAATCTTGTTGAACTATAACCTGGTGTCATGTAACTTGGGACTTTGTCCATCCCAGCCCAACACTGGCACCTCCATGTCCTAATTATTAAAGATCTGACTACATTCATCCCATTTTTTAGCTTCTGCACAATACTTTTGGAGGCTATGGCAACACAGCCCCAAGTGAAGATCTAAATAGTGCCTAAATGTTATGACTCAAATGCCTTTTCAGGTAATGTGTTTCAGAATCCCACCAGTCAGTGAAAAAAAATTCCACCTTCTCTTACAGTTATACCTCTTAAATCTCTGCGCACTGGTTATTAATAGCTCTACTAATGGAAAAGACATGCTTTCCGATTCATTGTATTTCTTTCAATCTTATGCACTTTTGTCCCCTCTCAACCTTCTGTGCTGCAAGGAAAGTAACTTTAGCTTATCCAATTTTTCCATATAGCTCAGATTATCCAGCCTAGGCAACATTCAGGAAAACCTGTGCCCTCTTTAATGCAATCACACACTTATAATGTGGCGACTGAACACAGTATTGCAGTTGTGACCTAAACAGTATTTTTTTAGATTACCTACAGTGTGGAAACAAGCCCTTTGGCCCAATAAGTCCACACTGACTCTCCGAAGATTAATCCACCCAGGCCTTTTTCTCTCTGACTAATGCACCTAACGCTATGGGCAATTTAGCATGGCCAATTCACCTGACCTGCACATCTTTGGATTGTGGGAGGAAATCCACACAGACACAGGGAGAATGTGCAAACTCTACACAGACAGTCACCCAAGGCTGGAGATCGAACCTGGGTCTCTGGCACTGTGAGGTGCTAACCACTGTGCCACCCTAGTATAGAGTCCTTGCTCCTACAATCTATGTCTCATCTAATAAGGACAATAATTCCATGTAGTTTAATGACCTTATCTAGATGCTATGTTACCTTCAGAGATCTGTGGATATGTACACCATGGTCCCTCTGATCTTAAATACTATTCAAATCCAACAATTCACAGCATGATTCCTTGTTAACCATCTCCAAATGTAAAACCTCACACTTTTTTGGACTGAATTCCATTTGCCACGGCTCAGTCCAGCTGACCAGCTAATTGATTTTATGCAGTATATCCTCACTATTTATCATTCCACCATTTTTCATGTCATCTGCGAAAGCTATACCTCTCACATTAAGTCCAAATTATTTATATATTCTGGGTAATCCAAGATGGAGGACGGGAAAATTTTTTGGCTGTAACAGCCAACATTTTAGGTGCTGGAGGAGATTTCCGCAAATTCCAGGAGCAGCAATTATTGTTTTATATGCTGTTGCATTGTTTTGGAACTTTGGGGGAAAAAAGTCAAAACAAAAGTAGTTTTAAAAGGGAGGTACAGACTGATGTTTCTGTGGCCAGCAGGGAAAAATCAGAATGGTGTGTTGCATCCCTGGTGCCAGGATCAAGGATGTCTCAGAGAGGGTGCAGAATATTCTCAAGGGGGAGAGGGGCCAGTAAGAGGTCATTGTCCACATTGGAACCAATGACATAGGAAGGGAAAAGGTTGAGATTCTGAAGGAAGATTACAGAGAGTTAGGCAGGAATTTAAAAAGGAGGTTTTCGCGAGTAGTAATATTTGGGTTACTCCCGGTGCTATGAGCTAGTGAGGGCAGGGATAGGAGGATAGAGCAGATGAATGCATGGCTGAGAAGCTGGTATGGGCAAAGGATTCACATTTTTGAACCATTGGAATCTGTTTTGAGGTAGAAGTGACCTGTACAAGAAGGACGGTTTGCACCTAAATTGGAAGGGGACTAATATATTGGGTGGTGGGGGGTCTAACAGGGAAGGCAGATGAACTCAGGGCATGGTTAGGAACATGGGACTGGGATATCATAGCAATTACAGAAACATGGCTCAGGGATGGGCAGGACTGGCAGCTTAATGTTCCAGGATACAAATGCTACAGGAAGGATAGAAAGGGAAGCAAGAGAGGAGGGGGAGTGGCATTTTTGATAAGGGATAGCATTATAACTGTGTTGAGGGAGAATATTCCTGGAAATATATCCAGGGACGTTATTTGGGTGGAACTGAGAAATAAGAAAGGGATGATCACCTTATTGGGATTGTATTATAGACCCCCTAATGGTCAGAGGGAAATTGAGAAACAAACTTGTAAGGAGATCTCAGCTATCTGTGAGAATAATAGGGTAGTTATGGTAGGGGATTTTAACTTTCCAAACATCGACTGGGACTGCCATAGTGTTAAAGGTTTAGATGGAGAGGAATTTGTTAAGTGTGTACAAGACAATTTTCTGATTCAGTATGTAGATGCAAAACTTGACCTCCTCTTTGGGAAATAAGGCAGGGCAGGTGACTGAGGTGTCAGTGGGAGAGTACTTTGGGGCCAGTGACCATAATTCTATTACATTTAAAATAGCAATGGAACAGGATAGACCAGATCTAAAAGTTGAAGTTCTAAATTGGAGAAAGGCAAATTTTGATGGTATTAGGCAAGAACTTTCGAAAGCTGATTGGGGGCAGATGTCCGCAGGTAGATGGACGGCTGGAAAATGGGAAGCCTTCAGAAATGAGATAACAAGAATCCAGAGAAGGTTAGGGTGAAAGGAAAGGCTGGTAGGTAAAGGGAATGTTGGATGATTAAAGAAATTGAGGGTTTGGTTAAGAAAAAGAAGGAAGCATATGTAAGATATAGACAGGATAGATCGAGTGAATCCTTAGAAGAGTATAAAGGCAGTAGGAGTATACTTGAGGGAAATCAGGAGGGAAAAAAGGAGGCGTGAGATAGCTTTGGCAAATGGAATTAAGGAGAATCCAAAGGTTTTCACAAATACATTAAGGACAAAAGGGTAACTAGGGAGAGAATAGGGCCCCTCAAAGATCAGCAAGGTGGCCTTTGTGCGGAGCCGCAGGAGATGGGGCAGATACTAAATGAATATTTTGCATCAGTATTTATTGTGGAAAAGGATATGGAAGATATAGACTGTAGGGAAATAGATGGTGACACCTTGTAAAAGGTCCATATTACAGAGGAGGAAGTGCTGGATGTCTTGAAATGCATAAAAGTGGATACATCCCCAGGACCTGATCAGGTGTACCCTAGAACTCTGCGGGAAGCTAGAGAAGTGATTGCTGGGCCTCTTGCTGAGATATTTGTATCATCAATAGTCACAGTTGAGGTGCCGGAAGACTGGAGGTTGGCTAACGTGGTGCCACTCTTTAAGAAGGGTGGTAAGGAGAAGCCAGGGAACTATAGACCGGTGAACCTGACCTCGGTGGTGGGCAAGTTATTAGAGGAATCCTGAGGGACAGGATGTATATGTATTTGGAAAGGTAAGGACTGATTAGAGATAATCAACATGGCTTTGTGCATGGGATATCATGTCTCACAAACTTGATTGAGTTTTTTGAAGAAGTAACAAAGAGGATTGATGAGGGCAGAGTGGTAGATGTGATCTATCTGGATTTCAGTACAACATTCAACAAAGTTCCCCATGGGAGAACTAGCCATTTGGATACAGAACTGGCTCAAAGGTAGTGGTGGAGGGTTGTTTTTCAGACTGGAGGCCTGTGACCAGTGGAGTACCACAAGGATTGGTGCTGGGTCCACTAGTTTTTGTTATTTACATAAATGATTTGGATGCGAGCATAAGAAGTACAGTTAGTAAGTTTGCGGATAACATCAAAATTGGAGGTGTAGTGGACAGCGAAGAAGGTTACCTCAGATTACAACAGGATCTTGATCGGATGGGCCAATGGGCCGAGAAGTGGCAGTTGGAGTTTAATTCAGATAAATGCGAGGTGCTGCATTTTGGGAAAGCAAATCTTTGCAGGACTTATACACTTAATGGTTGCTGAACAAAGAGACCTTGGAGTGCATGTTCGTAGCTCCTTGAAAGTGGAGATGCAGGTAGATAGGATAGTGAAGAAGGCGTTTGGTATGCTTTCTTTTATTGGTCAGCAGTTGGGAGGTCATGTTGCGGCTGTACAGGACATTGGTTAGGCTACTATTGGGATATTGCATGCAATTCTCGTCTCCTTCCTATCGGAAAGATGTTGTGAAACTTGAAAGGGTTCAGAAAAGATTTACAAGGATGTTGCCAGGGTTGGAGGATTTGACTATAGGGAGAGGCTGAACAGGCTGGGGCTGTTTTCCCTGGAGCGTCGGAGGCTGAGGGGTGCCCTTATAGATGTTTGCAAAGTTATGAGGGACATGGATAGGATAAATAGACAAAGTCTTTTCTCTGGGGTCAGGGAGTCCAGAATTAGAGGGTGAGAGGGGAAAGATATAAAGGGACCTAAGGGGCAACCTTTTCACACAGAGGGTGGTACGTGTATGGAATGAGCTGCCAGAGGAAGTGATGGAGGCTGGTACAATTGCCATATTTAAAAGGCATTTGGATGGGTATATGAATAGGAAGGGTTTGGAGGTATATGGGCAGGATGCTGGAAGGAAGGACTCGACTGAGTTGGGATATCTGGTTGGCATGGATGTGTTGGACTGAAGGGTCTGTTTCCACGCTGTACATCTCTATGTACACACAAGCAACAAATGCCCCATCATAGAACCCTTCGAGAACCTAATGTAACAGATCTCCGGTCACAAAAACAGTCCCAGCATATTGCTGTATGAGTTCCTGAAGGTAGTGTTCTGCTTTAATCAATATTCTTCCCTTCATAATATGATCCGAAATCAGACTCTATGGTAATGGTTCTGTGCTATTCAGAATCATTTGAAGCTTCTCCAGTACTAAGCAATCTTCAGTGACATCCAACAAGATCTGGACAACATTCATTCTTGAAATCATAAATGGTATGTAACATATTTGTCATTTAAGTGCCAGGTAATGTCCATGTTCAACATGACAGAATCTACCAATATCTTTTTACATTAGTGACATTACTAAAACTGAATCCCTAACTGTCAACATTCAGTGTGCCACTGACCAGAAACCTAGCTTGATCAGCCATATTAGTATTGTGCTTACAGAAGTGAGGAATTTTGCAGCTATAACTAGCCTCTTAATTCCTCAATGAACTATTCATGAACTACCAAAGCATAAATCCTGGATTTGGTGGTAAACTCCCCCACTCACTTGAATGGGTACGGCATGCAAGATAAACAGCCCCTTGATTGGCACCACTTTCTGCACCTTCAACATGCATGCTTTTCATATGTTGTCACATGTCACTGGAATAACACATTAAAAATTCAGTATCACAATTTCCACAGTTGTCACAAAAATGAAAGTTTTTTTTAACATGTAGAATTCCCCAATTCACCTGTCTTACACCCAGGTTGACAGAAAACATGGACCTGTTTTACATATGTAACAAAAATGACTATTCTGTCACAAAACTGGTTCCTTTTTTTCTGAAAGTTGTAGCTTTTCTCAAGGATACTGTGTCTTTCGTTTCTTTCAGAGAGGTCATAAATGCTCCCAGTGCTGATTCGACTGGTTTGGTATAGAGATTAAAGGGTATTGATTGGTATTTGTGTTTATATGTAAACAGATGAGACGTCAGGCCAAAGTGGCATGTCTTAGAAGTGACCTGTACAAGGAAAAGGGAATGGTCAGCTTTCTAACTGAGCGGTCCAATCCAGAACTAGTTGGAAGTTCAGCAGTGGACTGTGTGAACAGGCTCTCTCTCTTTCTGCCCTTCTAACTTCAACCTGTAAGCACCTCTTCCATTTTTTTACTGGTCTTTAAGGGGGTTTGCTTATTGGGACTGTTGTGCATATTCAGAACAGTATAATTAATTCTAGTTTGTATAGACTGAGTTCTGTAGAGGTTCCTTATTCTGTTCTTTGCATTTCATTGTGTAATTTTGTGAATAAATTTCTGTCAGTTTTAAAACCTGGTAGTGAACTTTGCTAGCTTACTCCACATAATTCTCACTGGACACTTATGGAAACAAATTGCAAAGTTATGGTCTGGGTTGCCTGCTCAAGAATATTTTGAGTAGTCTGGCCTAGTCCACAACTGATTAGGGACTCTTTGCAGGATTTTAAACAGCGAGTGGTAGGTGCTCGTCTCTTTATTTCAGGTATTGGTTTGGTTGGGTGGACAAAGCTTGGGATAGTAATGGCTTTTCAATTGCCAAAAACTTTCTGGAAGTGGATTTGGTGACTGGGTGTTTTGCAAAAGGTGAATAAGATCAAACTGCAGGAATTAGCAGACCAACTGGGATTGGACTTGCCTGCTTCTGTGAGGAAATAGAGATACTTACAGCAGTAGCTCCACATTTAACTTTCCTGGGGAAATCACCAGAAAACTTCAATTGCAAATGAAGGAGCTTGAGTTAGAGGCAAAAGATAAGGAAAGGGCAGCAAAAATTAAACAGTTTGAGTTACGATTAAAAACAGAAGAGAGGGAAAAAGAGAGCAGCAGAACAGAGAGAAAAGTGAGAGCAGCAAAAGAGAGGGGAAAAGAGAGAGCTTTTGAACTTCAAAAACTGACACTTACAAAGGAAAGTCAGCTTAAAAGGCTGGAGATTAAGGCTGAAAGTAACCTTAATGAGGAAGTAGTGCGAACTCGTGTGGAAGAGCAGAGAGTTAAAACAGCAAGGTTAGTAGCTGAAGTGGCTGATGATTATGAGCTGCTCCATATAACATGGTTTGGCTTCCAGAATCAATTTCAGTCCATGAGGGACAGAAACTGGGGCAAAGAGAAATCCTCACGTGGAAAGGGAAAGGTAGATCTCAGCAAAGATCATAAGGATAACTTACCATAGGGTAAAAAAGAAACCGTTGAAGGGGATAAAGAAGTTAAAAAGCTCTGGTGTTTTCATTGTAATAAAGTGGGCCACACAACATCACAGTGTTGGTGGGCTAGGAGAAAGCCAGAGGTAGGAAAACCAGGGAATTTTGTTGGACTAGTAACAAAAAACACAAGGGAAGTTAGACAACTGCCTCAGAGTGTACAAGATGATCAGAAGTTGATTAAGGAGGAAGTGCCAGATCTGCTTAAAACATATACATGCAAGGGTAATGTTTATTCACTTAGGCCAGGAGTAATAGATAAGGAGGTTACAATATTAAGGGACTCAGGATCCTCTCAGGCTGTCATGCTGAAGGATGAGGAGATATGTACTCCTGAGGGACTATTGTCAGAAAAGGTACTGATAACAGGAATTCATGGTGAGACAAAAAGTGTTTAATTATGTAAAGTGAGGCTAGAGAGTCCAGAGAAGAGTGAAGAATTTATGGTAGGAGTACTGGACAAACTCTCAGCTCCAGGAATACAATTTGTCCTTGCAAATGATAAAGCTGATTCACCAGTAGGCATACTGCCTACTCTAGTTGAAAAGCCAGTGGAGATGCAGGCAACTGAAAATAGGAAAGAAGTTTATCCATGAATTTTCCCTGATTGTGTGGTCACAAGGTCACAGAGGCACAAGCCAAGCAGGACAGTTCAAAAGGCACAGATAAGGAAGCTGACATAGCTTTATCCGAGACCTTTTTTGGTATTCAGATACGTGGCACAGTGAAAGAGCAAATAGGTAAACATGCAAATATCTTTAGCTCTGCTAAGCTGATTGAATTACAGTAGAAAGATGAGAACTTAAAACAGTTATATCAAAAGGCATAAACAGAGAAGGAGCGTGAATGCACCCCTGTATGTTATTACTTAATAAGTGAAGAAATAGAGACCATCACACATTCAAGCAGATAAGAAATGGGCAAAGATTCATCAAATTGTTTTGCCAGTAGAGTATAGAAAGGAGGTGCTGTGAGTGGCACATGAGCAACCACTTGGAGGTCATTTAGGGGTGAGGAAAACACAGGCTAAAATACAAACACATTTTTACTGGCCTGGACTACACAAGGATGTAGTTGAATTTGCCAGACGTATTGTACATGTCAGCTAATTGGAAAACCACAGGCAGTAATAAAACCTGCACCTTTAGTACCTATTCCAGCACTTGAGGAATCTTTCACAAGACTCTTGATTGATTGCGTCAGTCCCCTACTTCAAACAAAAAGTGGGAATAAGTATTTATTAACAATAATGGATGTGTCGACTGGATTTCCAGAAGCAATCCCATTACGCAACATCACAGCTAAAAGGGTTGTAAAAGAATTACTTAAATTGTTTGCTAGATACCGGCTACCAATAGAGATCCAGTCAGATCAAGGATCAAACTTCAGATCCAAACTATTCAAGGAGGTTATGGTCAATTTGGGAATAAAGCAATTCAAATCTACTGTGTACCATCCAGAATCACAGGGAGCACTGGAGAGATGACATCAAACATTAAAGACCATGATGAGGGCTTATAGTCAGGATTATCCAGGTGATAAGGGAGTTCCATTTTTACTTTTTGCGATTAGAGATGCCCTAAATGAATCGACCAAATTCAGTCCATTTGAATTAATTTTTGGGCATGAAGTAAGAGGACCATTAAAATTGATTAAGGAGAAATTAATAAGTCAGAATTCAGAGACCACCCATTTGGACTCTGTGTCAAATGTTAGAGAATGATTAAATAGAGCTGGGGAATTGGCTGGATAGCATTTAAAAGTATCACAGCATATAATGAAACCGGAAGCAGATAAGAAATCACAAATTCGCAATTTTGCAATTGAGGATAAGGTATTGGTGTTACTTCCAGTAACAGGTGAGCCTTTAAAAGCAAGGTTTGGTGGACCTTATCAAATCAAGAAGAAATTGAGTGAGGTGAACTACTTGATAAGGACTCCAGACAGGAAGAAATCTCACAGAGTGTGTCATGTGAATATACGCAAAAGGTATTTTGAGAGAGAAGGAAAGCAAGAGGAGAAGGTGTTAATGATTACAGCACAGAAGGAAGAACCACGTTCACAGGATTCTGAATTGGACATTCCTCAAATCAAATTGGACAATGAGGAAGTTGTCAAAAATTGTGATAAATTATTGAGTTACCTTCCACAAGAAAATCAAAATGACCTGAAAAAGTTATTGCTATTGCATGGGGAGATATGCGGAAATAAACTGGGAAGTACTAACCTAACTGTGCATGATGTAGAGATGGGAGATGCTGTTCTGATTACGCAACATCCTTATAGGCATAACCTGTAAAGTTGGCACAGGTTCAGAAGGAGATAGAGTACATGCTCCAAGATGGCACAATCGAAGTGAGTTACAGTGACTGGATCTCACCCATAGTCATGGTACCAAAGCCAGATGGTACCCAATCATTATGTGTGGACTATCGCAAAGTCAACGCCATTACAAAGACTGATGCATATCAAATTGCACAGTTGGAGACTGTGTCGAAAAAGTGGGACAAGCAACTTACATTTCTAAGTTGCACTTGCTCAGAGGCTTCTGGCAAGTACCTCTGTCAGAGAGAGCAAAGGCACCTTTGGCTTTTGTAACACCAAATGGACTGTATCAGTTCAAAGTCATGCCATTTGGTATGAAAAACGCTCCAGCTACATTTCAGAGGCAAACGAATCAGGTCATTGCCGATTACCCAACTGTGTGGTGTATATTGATGACCAGGTGATTTTTAGTCTTTCTTGGAATGAACATTTACAATATTTATTGGGCTTGTTCGATTGACTTCGGAAGGCAGGCTTGGTGGTAACCCTAGCTAAAAGTGAATTTGCCAAAGTCCAAGTCACCTTCCTGGGCCATGTTATTCAACATGGACAAATGGCCCCATGAGATACGAAACCGAAAGTATCTGGGGAATTTCCCACACCGTCAACGAGAAAAGCAGCACTGTACGACAATTGAGTGGATTTTACCGCAAGTTTGTGCTGTACTTTAACAGTGTGACTGCTCCACTCACTGAATTGTTAAAAAAGGGCAAGAAGTTTCAGTGGACAGCAGACTGTCAAAAGGCTTTTGACAGCCTAAAAACTATCTTAACCACTGCCCCAGTATTAGCCACATCGGGTTACATAAAGCCTTTCAAGGTAGCTATCGATGCCAGTGATGTGGGTATTGGTGCAGGTGCTCCTGCAGCAGGATGACGAGGGAATAGGAGGACCCATGGGGTATTTTTCCAGGTAGTTGAACATTCATCAACAGAAATATTCAATGGTGGAGAAAGAGACTTTAAGCTTGGTGTTGGCAATACAACATTTCAGTGTTTATATTACTAGCAATGCATCTGAGGCAATCATTTACACTGATTATAATTCATTGTCATTTGTGGAAAAATTTAAGGACAAAAATGCCAGCCTGTTTAGATGGAGCTTGTTTGTTGCAGCCATTCAATTTGCATGTGGCAGGTCACAAGACGTGATTGCCGGTGCGTTATCAAGACTTGAATGAGTTACGGAGGCATTTGGTGGCGGGTGTGCCACGGCCTGAATTTGCATGTCGTTGCGCATGTTTGCATGTTTATACTTAGTATAGTGTATATGTGTGTTTTAAACTACTAACTGGGTTTTGAAGGGTTTTAAAAATGAAGCCAACTTTTGGTATTGATGGTTCATTTTTTTAAGTGGGGAGGTGTCACAAAGCTGGATCCTTTTTTTCTGAAAACTGTTCCTTTTCATCAAGGATGTCCTCGGTTTTTATCAGAGCGGTCATAAATGCTCCCAGTGCCGATTAGACTGGTTTGGTACAGAGTTTAAAGGGTATTGAGAGGTCTTTTTGTTTATATGTAAACAGATGAGACTTCAGGCTAAAGTGGTCATGTTTTAGAAGTGACCTGTATAAGGAAAAGGGAGTGGTCAGCTCTCTAGTTAAGCAGTTCAGTCCAGAACCAGGTAGGAGTTCAGCAGTGGACTCTCTCTCTCTTTCTGTCCTTCTAACTTCAACCAGTAAGCACCTGTTCCTTTTTTTTAACCGATCTTTAAGGGATTTGCTTATTGGGACTGTTGTGTATATTCGGAACAGCATAATTAAGTCTAGTTTGGATAGACTGAATTCTGTAGGGGTTTTTTTATTCTATTCTTTGTTTTTCATTGTGTAATTTGGTGAATAAATTTCTGTCTGCTTTAGCTAGCTTACTCCGGGTAATTCTCATTGTATACTTACTAAAACAAATTGCAAAGTTATGGTCTGAGTTACCTGATGAAGGGCTTTTGCTGCTCCTCGGAAGCTGCCTGACCTGCTGTGCTTTTCCAGCACTACACTCTCGACTCTAATCTCCAGCATCTGCAGTCCTCACTGTCCCCTATATCTCCATTTGTACACAGTTCTCAAAGCCAGCCTGTCTGCAAACTATAGATTAGATTAGATTACTTATAGTGTGGAAACAGGCCCTTTGGCCCAACAAGTCCACACCGACCCGCCAAAGTGCAACCCACCCAGACCCATTCCCCTACATTCACCCTGCCCTTAACACTACGGGCAGTTTAGAATGATCAATTCACCTAACCTACACATTTTTTGACTGTTGGAGGAAACTGGAGCACCCGGAGGAAACCCACGCAGAGAATAAGCAAACTCCACACAGTCAGTCACCTGAGGCGGGAATTGAACCCGGGTCTCTGGTGCTGAGAGTCAGCAGTGCTAACCACAGTGCTGCCCAATTCAATTACTACTCACAAAAGCAGGAGTATAAATGATGTTGCAATATCTGTCAGTGTACTTGGTTTCAAAACATGCACCACTCGCCAGCAATTCTTAGTTTTAAAATTATTTTCTCATTTCAGCGCACAATTAAAAGCATAGACAAAATTCACATTTCACAGGAACCTGCCAAACATTCTCAATATTGCTTTCGAAATCTAACATACCAACTAGCAGAACAAAAATAATTTTTGACCAAGACTTTTGGTCCCTTAGGCATTCAATGGGAGTGATTGGAGCAATTGGCACATCTTTGTATGACATTTCAGAAAAAGCACAGTTTTGACAAGAAAAGAGCTGTCGTCATCTCACACTACTTTCTGTCTCCAAAGGCTATTTTACCTAACTTTCTAATCAACTTGTTCAGTGATGTTACTGCATGCCTCTGAAGCAGGTGGAACTTGAACCTGGGCTTTCTTGTTCAGGGAAGGGACATTACCACTGTGTCACGCAACCTTGCAAACAGTTTATTCTTTCACTTCACTGTCAAAGAATCTGCCATGTCAATTAACTGGGTTATATAAAGAGGCATAGCCTAATGACTATGATGAACTCTGAAAGTATTGTGGATGATGGAAATCTGAAACAAGCAGAGAGAATGCTGAAAAAGCTCAACAGCTCTGGCAACTTCTGTGCAGAGAGAAACAGTTGACATTTTGAGTCAGACCCCAGATCTGTGCAGGGATTCCTATAGCACATTTAACAGCGATGTTCTTATCAATTTGAAATTGATCTGATTGTCTGTGGGAATCTTTACCATGCACCCACAGACGAGTGCTGACTCACAGTAACATCTCAATTTCCCATGTGTGGGCTCCTGAAATTGCTGGCACTTAAACTGCTACTTTAAATTTACCCTTCATCACCATAGCAAAGTCAAGAGTGTGGTGCTGGAAAAGTACAGCAGGTCAGGTAACATCCGAAGAGCAAGAGAGTCGATGTTTCAGACAAAAGCCCTTCATCAGCTTTTGCCTGAAACATCGACTCTCCCGCTCCTTAGATGCTTCCTGACCTGCTATGCTTTTCCGGCACCACACTCTCAACTCTGATCTCCAGCATCTGCAGCTCTCATGATCACCATAGCAAAGTCTGGTCCATTATTCATTTCTTTACCATTCCATTCCATCCTCAATTTAAATTTATCTATGAATTGTCAGGACGTCTATGGCTATCCCATTCATCATAATTCATAATATTGATGGGAAGGAGCTTTCATCAATATCTCAGAGCTGTTGAGTGTATTTTTTGTTAGCGAGTTTTGAGAAGATTAGTATCAGAGGACATCACCATATGAAGTGACATCACCAACCCAAAGCAACCCAAACATATAGATAGAAAGCAGGAATGTTTTGTCCGGAGGCTCACTGAAGATGTTACCAAGTATGGTGACGAAATGTCTGAAAATGAATCTTCCAGCTCAGCGAGCAAGCCTACATCCAGTATTTTTTGTTTCTCAACTAACAGATCTGGAAAGAATATTCATGATGTAATGGGACTGAAACACTTTAGTTTGATCACAACTTTCTGCAACAGCTGGTCAATGATTTTAGCTGCACTATTCAACACTGTGTAGGCTCTGCTTGGTTACTAGTTTGCAAATGTTGAATATGTTGAGTGTTAAGGCTATTAATATACTTTTGCCCATTTTCAGTTTTTTCATGCAGTTCTTCATACTTGTCTACAGTTTCTATGTCATCGTGAATTCACCAACAGATTGGAGATGTTATGATTCTGACATTTGGCATCATAAAATGTACAGCACAAAACAGGCTATTGGTCTCATGAAGTCTGCAATTCTGTTTCTGTCTGCATGAGCCACTGAGTCTAATCTCATGTTCTACTCCCCAAACCTATAATTTACGTAAAATCCAAGCAGGTACCTATTTCACAAACAAAAACAGAACTTGCTGAAAAGCTCAGCAGGTCTGTCAGAATCTGTGGAGAGAAATCAGAGTCATTGTTCCAGATTGAGTGACACTTCCTCAGAACTGGGACCCTTCCTCAGAACACAGTTCCTCAACCCAAAACGTTAACTCTGATTTCTCTCTGCTGGGCTTTTCTAGCAATTTCTGTTTTTGTTTCTGATTTACGGCATTCACAATTCTTTCAATTTTACTCAGGTGTCTACTTCCTTGTTTGCGGCAGAGAATTTTATATTCTAAAAATATCTCAAGTAAATATTTTAACTTCCTTTCAATTCTTTATGTCATCTTAGATTTGTTCCTGTTTTATCATCTCACAGACCTTACTACACCTTATTATAACCGTTTGTAATTATGCAGATTTCTACCAGGAAAATCCCCTTAGAATTTTTTATTCCAAAAGACGTACCTAATGGTTATCATTTTATAACCCATTGAATGACCTGAATTTCCTTGAATGCATTGTGCCTGGTACATTTAAATTTAAGATATGCCAGGATGGTAGTGCAGTAAGTTAATAATCTGCCCATTCCTGCTCAGGACTGGGTTTTAAAATTAATTCAGTTTGATGGGATGAAACCTGTTGCTGTGAAACCTGTTCAAATTGGATAGAAGCCCAGAATGAAAACAAAAACTGCCCAAAATCGACAGTGGAAATTATTCCATTTTCAACTGGTGACATCCTTCACCTTGTACTGAATATTTGTCAATACTTATCCCCTCACAATTACAAAGGTGGCTTCAATATACATTCATGGTGGACTCTGTTTCAGAACTAGGTGAAGTCGCTGCAATTATTTCCAGTTTCTGTCTCACTTCCAAAATAAGTGGACCCAAACAAAAACAATGATTTCAGACTTACGTTTAATTTTAACTAAAGTGTGTACGTTGTTCAAACTTGGAATTACATTGAGCTTTGTGTATGCATTATTATACTTCATAAAAATGTATTCACAAATATTCTGATCTAAAGTAAATGTAATTATTTCTCAATTGACCCTATTGTTTTTAATCCTCGAGCATGCTTTATGAAGATCTAACACTTTGCCATCGGGAAACATAATGCATGCAATGGTGTGAGGTAACAGCTATAGTGGAAAATTCAGCAAATATATAAACATTGAATTAGTTCTAGATAACATAAATCAGAAGATTAACTGTTAATATTTCAACTTGCTACAATCTAGTAACCTATTTATACCTGAGTAATAAGGAGACTTTTTTCACTGGACCTGAGGAGGTTGACTGTAACCTTGTACAGGTTTATAAAATTATGAGAAGCATAAATAAGGTGACTAGCAAAGGTCTTTTCCCAAGATGGGGGAGTTCAAAACTAGGAGGCATATTTTTGAGGTGAGAGAAGAAAGTTTTAAAAAGTACATGAGGGGCAACATTTTTTACACAGAGTGTTTCACGTGTGAAAAAAACTTCAAGAGGAAGAAGTGATGGATGCAGGTACAGTTACAATGTTTAAAAGACAGGCAGGCAGTTGAGATTAATTTCGTTTGGATTATGGTTAGTATGGACTGATTGGACCAAAGGGTATACTCTATGCTGTATGACTATAACTTTGACTCTATAAACTAAGAGGAAGATTGCATATGATCTTTATTTTTGGCAAAATCACAAATCCATATTCAGTTTAGAAATAGCGAACATGCAAGATCTTTCCATTAGGTGTACAATGTGTCCATCTCATAGACCAGAAAAAATATTCTCCTCATAATAGTTCTTAACTTTTACTATTAATGAAAAACTCATTGTGACTCCTGACTGCTAATGGTTAATAAGCATTAATGTTAAATAAATTGCTTAGTGATTACAAATGAACACATATGTATTTATACTTTATATAGCATTCTTGGAAATACGTATTCTGCATGTCCAATATTTTCAGGGTTTTTTTTTAGTTGTTTTGGGTTTGTGAACATTCTTAATGCTAAAATCTCTTGAAGAGAGACAGTTGCATAGTCGTAGTCATTGTGCTAGTATTCCATAAGAATGGAAGTAGGCAATTCAGCCCTTGAGCCTGTTCTGCCATTCAATGAGATCATGGCTGATCTGTGGCCTAACTCGATGTACCTGCTTTTGACCCATAACCTTCAATATCTTTGCTTAACAAAAATCTATCTATCTAATCAATCTATCTATCGTATTTGTCTATCTCAGATTTAAAATTAACAACAAATCAAACGTCATCTGCCATTTCTAGAAGAGAATTCCAAACCTCAACCACTCTTTATATGAAAAAGTGCTTCTTAATATCTCCCCTGAACAGTTTGGCCCTACTGTTTAGATTATGCCCCTTATTCTAGAATCTCCAAACATTAGAAAAAGTTTATTTTGATCCATCCTGTCTTTAACTGTTAGTATCACAAAATCTTCAAACAGGCTCCTTAACCTTTTAAATTCTAGAGAAAACAGGCCTAATTTGTATAATTTCTCCTCGTAACTTAACCCCTGAAATCCAGGTATCATTCTTATAAACCTGTGTTGTACTCTAAGATTAATATATCCTTCCTAAGGTGTGGTGCTCAAATCTGCTCATAGTCAGATCTAACTAAGGCTTTGTTTAGCTGCAATGTAATCTCAGCATCCTTATACTTCAGTCCTCCAGATATATCCAGAATCTTAGGCTAATGTTCTAGAGAACTGAGTTTGAATCTCTACATAGCAAATGTGAAATTTGAATTCAATAATATATTGGTCCAACCAGTCCACACCGACCCTCTGAAGAGTAACTCACCCAGACCCATTTCTCTCTGACTAATGCACCTAACACTGTTTAGCATAGCCAATTCACCTAACCTACACATCTTTTTTGGATTGTGTGAAGAAACCGGAGCACCTGGAGGAAACCCATGCAGACACGGGGAGAATGTGCAAACTCCACACAGTCAGTCACCTAAGGCTGGAATCAAACCTGGGCCCCTGGCACTGTAAGGCAACAGTGCTAACCACTGAGCCAACTAGCCTGATGCTGACCATGTAAACCACTTTGGTTGATGGTTATAAAAAACAATCTGGTTTGCTAATGTCCTTTAGGAAAGGAAATCTCATACTTATTTGGTCTGGCCTACATGTGACCCACAGCAATGTGGCTGACTTTTCCTGGGCAGCTAGGGATTGGCAATAAATGCTGGCTCAGCTGGAAAGGCCCATATCCCACAAATAAATAAAAAGAAACTACAGTGAATGTTTCTCAATTATCGCATCATAATGTACTAGTCAGTTTTTAAGATTGCAAACCATTCTCTTAAATCACAGATGTCAGTTTAGAACCATCTTAAAACCTAATTTCACACAAGAGTTTAAAATTAAAGATAGATTTAAATACGCATATTTCTTTTATCTCCAGAAAAACTTCTTTTTGCCTCCTTCTTTCAAAGCAATAATTTATGATGAGTTACAATCCTCTAGGCAGTGAATATGTGCAGCTAGTCTATTCGTGGGGACATTGTTGCTAAACCTGAACATGTCTTCCACAAACATTTCTAGTACAGGTCTGTTAAAGTGCTCAAGACTGAGAGCCTTGGCTTGTCTTCCAGCTCCCTAGCCCTGGTGAAAGGGACAACAAATATAGTACAGACCTGTCTGATGCAGCGCACCAGTGAGAATCAAACTCATCTATACGAACAACTTTCTTAATGGTACATTTTCAGCAAACATTTATTTATTCCAAGTTCTCCTGAAGAGAAGTGAGCATCCTTTCTGAAGACCCCTCTGTCCATTGTGTTTCTGTTCAGCAATGAAAACTTACATTTTGTTTTACATTGTATATAAAAATGAATAGGTTCTGCTAATGCAATATTGAACAGCCATACAGCACAAATAATGTTCATTGTTGAAAGCAAGGCTGCCTCTGAAATCAAACATAACATGTTGAAATTGAAGTACAAAATATCTCCTGAAAACCCAACACATAAATGTGAGAAGTGTAAGAAAATTAAATAAACTAGATTACTTAAAAATCTCCAAAGATCAACACATGGTTAAAGAAAAGTGGAAGTGATACAACACCTACCATTTTTTCTGCTGTAGCTAAGAGTTTCCACACTTGTCTCAGTAACCTTCCATCTTTCGACAAAAGAAAGTGGTAGAATATGCTTGGATTGACAATGTTTTCATCATTATCTCGTCTTAATCAGCAATTGTAGTTTTTTATAGAGTGTATATAGTGCATACTGTAGATCTAGCAGTAGATATAACCAGGAGCAAGTATGAACTTCATGTCAAATTAAGTTTCCCTTATATCAGAAGAATGAAACTGAAACTCAATTATTAGTTCCACCTCTCCAAAGATAGCATGAAACAAAATGATTTGCTTGGTTAATAAACTGTAGCCATGAGTAAATTCTGTGTTACACATTTTGTAAAGGAGTTTCCAAATGCTTTCTACTGATTTTTTTCCTATACCTAAAACAAAGCAAATTTGTTAACTAAAATACACCAGTTATTGTGGATATTAATTTGTGTCAAGTTGAATAGTAGACCAAAAAAAAATTGAACCACACTAAGTTAGGCTCAGATACAATATCCCAGCTGATGAGATGTAAATATGAAGAATAGAATCCCTGCAGTGTGGAAACAGGCTATTTGGCCCAACAAGTCCACACCGACCCTCCAAAGAGCATCCCACCCAGACCCATTCCCTATTACTCTACGTTGACCCCTGGCTAATTGACCTAATCTAAATACCCTTGAACACTATGGGCAATTTAGCATGGCCAATTCACCTAACCTGCACATCTTTAGATTGTGGAAGGAAACCCACACAGACATGGGGAGAATGTGCAAAGTATACACAGACAGTCACCTGAAGCTGGAATCAAACCCAGGTCCCTGGTGTTGTGAGGCAGCAGTGCTAACCACTGAGCCACCGTTCCACCTAAACAGGAAGGCAGGATTTTTGCTGCTGGGGGAGGAAATGGAAATCAAGATCATTTCTAGGATTGTCTCACTTGCTCTCTCCCACCTATGGGGAAACCACAATAACCCAAACATTTCACGATGGCACCCACTTAACTAACATGGAAAGGACTTCACCTGATGAAGGAACAGTGCTTCAAAAGCTTGTGGTTTCAAATAAAAAACCTGTTGGATTATAACCTGTTATTGTGAGAGTTCTGACTTTGTCAACCCCAGCCCAACATCAGCACCTCCACATCATTGTAACGTAAGAACATGACAGCTAATTTGTATTCAGTGAGATCCCACAAACAGTGAGTGATAATGACCAGGTCATCTTTTTTAGTCATGTTGATATTGGGAAAAGTATTTCCATGATATCTTTCATATCCAAGTGAGAGTGCAAATAAGGCCTTTGGTCGGCATATGGTGATGTTCAAGAATGCAGAATTTGATGAACAGCACCTCTAACTGCACACCACTGGAGTAGCATTGGATTTGCCAGTGAAACTCAAAGTGCAACCTCCTGACTCAGAGGCAAGTTCTAAATGAGTCGCAGCTATATCTGCTGGAACTAGGTCACTTAAAAAGTAGTTATTGGATGTTTCTAGAGTGAAAGAAATGTTTAAATAGATTCAAGTGACATGTGGTGTTTTCTTTCGGAGATGATCAAAGGATATGTTGAGAAGCCAGTTAGCTGGCATCAATGTATGAAAATGGAGATTGCTTTTGATGGCTAATGCTTTTCCTTCAATGGAAAATCTTATATTTAATGTGGTGAATTTAAAAGAAGTTCGCATATGAAAAAAAAGAACTGGAAGCAAAATAGAAGGAAATACTTATGAGTTGAGAGTGTAGTGCTGGTAAAGCACAGCAGATCAGGCAGCATCCGAGGAGCAGAAGAATCGACGTTTTGGGCATAAGCCCTTCATCAGGAAATGTAAACTCCTCACAGACAGTCATCTGACGCTCTCATCCTGATAAAGGGCGTATGTCCGAAACGTCGATTCTCCCGCTCCTCGGATGGTGCCTGACCTGCTGTGCTTTTCCAGCACCACACTCTCAACTCTGATCTCCAGCATCTGCTATCCTCACTTTTGCCAAGATATCTGATAGCTCGAGACAGGTAGAAAAGCCAACAGATTGCATGAACATTTGAATTTATAGGTAGAATTTGGCTGATGCTGCTTGTCTCTCAGTGGATCACACATTCACTTTCACCTTGTCTTGGAGCTACACAGTACATGCTTTACTTCCTGCCACAGAAATATGATGACAGTAAATTCTCTTAATAGGAATCAACAGTGTCTCTATGAAATGTACTATAATTGGCCATGTGTTTAAAATAATTCTGGGGTGTGAATCAGTTGGGTTTTAAGTCATTTTTACAGCTGTATTTCCAGGTTGTGTTTGTTACCAGCACAACTGCTCGGCCGCCTACAGCCTGTCCCTTTGACAATACCATCAGCACCGATACTGGCTTGAGCAAGGAATAGCCTCGTAGATTATTTTGTAGAGGGCCTGACGTCTCTGAGGTAAATAGGAAAACAGCTAACCAGGAGCAGAGCTCAGACAGAGGGGCCTCAGACCCGTCTCACTTGCTACTCCAAATGCCAGAGACAAGGGGTGATCCAGACAGTCGGTGCAGCAACTGAGGAGAGACTGCAGCAGGGATACGATGCAGCCAGCACAATAGTCCGGGGATGGAGGTGGTTGCAATAGCTACACGAATGTCTGAAGGCTATATCGCAGCGGTGCAGTTACATTTGCCATCTGTGCATTCGCAAGTAACCATCTTGCTGTTGGTAGCACATATTCAGTTATTTTTAATAAGTCTGTCAGTGTATTTCAACTTGGAGTTAGTGAGGACTCCAGATGCTATAAAGTCAGAGTCAATAAAACGTGGAGCTGGAAGGAAGCACAGCAGGTCAAGCAGCATCAGATGAGCAGGAGAGTCGACGTTTCAGGCAAAAGCTCTTCATCAGGAATCTGCTGAAATTCAGGCAACTGCTGATTTAAGCTTTTAAGAACAAGATGAGAGATATATACCACGTATTTTCTAACAAAATCCTACAAGTTCAATTGTTACCTCTCTAAATAATCCAATGTTCTTCCATTCACTATTAGGTCACCTGTGGATGTAGCTTACTGAATTCGTTTTCAATGACACAAATATTCTGTGAGCAGAATATAGTTCCTATGTAAAGGCTTTTTTTTGTTGTAGGTAAGTTCCGTTTGGAACGCTGCATTAATGTATTACAAGACAATAAAAAAAATTCTTGCCACCAACAGAAACCAGAATGTCACAACCTTTCATTTGTTGTTTCCATCATGGTCCTGCTTTTAGCTAATAAATGTAAGCATTATAATCTGATGCATAAACATGAAGTGCCTTTAAAAGGAAGCTTAGTCTATTTCCTCAATTATTATCCCCAAACAAAATTTTTTTTGCAGTTTGCAGTTCTTCATCTTTATAATTATGATTTTCCTCAGACAGCATGTTGATCCTGTTTTAAGAGAACTTAGAACAATACAGCTCAGAACAGGCCCTTCGGCCCTCGATGTTGTGCCGACTTGAAAACTAATCTAAGCCAATTCCCCTACACTATCCCATCATCATCCATATACATAGCCAAGGACTGTTTAAATGCCCCTAATGTGGCTGAGTTAACTACATTGGCAGGCAGGGCATTCCACGCCCTTACCACTCTCTGAGTAAACATAGAACATAGAACATAGAAAAATACAGCGCAGTACAGGCCCTTCAGCCCTCGATGATGCGCTGACCGAAGCCGACCTATCCTACACTAGCCCAATAACCTCCATATGCTTGTCCAATGTCCGCTTAAATGACCCTAAAGAGGGAGAGTCCACCACTGCTACTGGCAGGGCATTCCATGAACTCACAACCCGCTGAGTAAAAAATCTACCCCTAACATCTGTCCTATACCTACCACCCCTTAATTTAAAGCTGTGTCCCCTAGTAACAGCTGACTCCATACGCGGAAAAAGGTTCTCACTGTCAACCCTATCTAAACCCCTAATTATCTTGTACACCTCTATCAAATCTCCCCTAAACCTTCTTTTCTCCAATGAGAAAAGTCCCAAGTGCCTCAGCCTTTCCTCATACGATCTTCCTACCATGCCAGGCAACATCCTGGTAAACCTTCTCTGCACTCGTTCCAATGCCTACACATCCTTCCTGTAGTATGGCGACCAAAACTGCACACAATACTCCAGATGAGGCCGCACCAGAGTCTTATACAACTGCAACATGACCTCAGGACTCCGGAACTCAATTCCTCTACCAATAAAGCCCAGTACACCATATGCCTTCTTCACAGCACTATTTACCTGGGTGGCAACTTTCAAAGATCTGTGTACATGGACACCAAGATCCCATTGCTCATCCACACTACCAAGTAGTCTACTATTAGCCCAGTAATCCATCTTCTTGTTACTCCTACCAAAGTGAATGACTTCACACTTCACTACATTGAATTCCATTTGCCACCTTACTGCCCAGCTCTGCAACTTATCTATATGCCACATCCTTCTTCGCTGTCCACAACTCCACCGACTTTCGTGTCATCCGCAAACTTGCTCACCTAGCCTTCAAGCCCCTCCTCCAGGTCATTTATAAAAATGACAAACAGCAATGGTCCCAAAACAGATCCTTGTGGAACACTGCTAATAACTGCGCTCCAAGATGAACCTATACCATCAACTTCTACCCTCTGTCTCCTTCCAGCCAGCCAATTCCTAATCCAAACCTCTAATGCACCCTCAATGCCATACCTCCGTAGTTTTTGCATTAGCCTGCCATGGGGTACCTTATCGAACGCCTTGCTAAAATCCATATACACCACATCTACTGCTTTACCCTCGTCCACTTCCTTGGTCACCTTCTCAAAGAATTCAATAAGGTTTGTGAGGCACGACCTGCCCTTCACAAAACCATGCTGACTATCCTTGATCACATTATTCCTATCCAGATGTTCATAAATCCTATCCCTTACAATTCTCTCTAAGACTTTGCCCACAACAGAAGTGAGACTGACTGGCCTATAGTTACTCGGGCTATCCCTGCTCCTCTTCTTGAACAAGGGGACCACATTCACTATCTTCCAGTCTTCTGGCACTGTTTCCGAAGACAACGACGACCTAAAAATCAAGGCCAATGGCTCCGCTATCTCCTCCCTAGCTTCCCAGAGGATCCTAGGATAAATGCCATCAGGCCCAGGGGACTTATCTATTTTCATCCTTTCCAGTATTCCCCAGACCTCTTCCCTACGTACCTCAAAGCCATCCATTCTAATCACTTGTGACTCAATATTCACATCAGCAACAGTGTCCTGTTCCTGAGTGAATACTGATGAAAAGTATTGATTTAGTGTCTCACCAATCTCCTCCGCCTCCACACACAACTTCCCACTACTATCCTTGACTGGACCGATACCTACCCTAGTCATCCTTTTATTCCTGACATACCTATAGAAAGCCTTTGGGTTTTCCCTAATCCTACCAACTAAGGACTTTTCATGTCCCCTTCTCGCTGCTCTTAGCTCTCTCTTTAGATCCTTCCTGGCTACCTTATAACTCTCAATCGCCCCAACTGAACCTTCACGCCTCATCTTTACATAGGCTGCCCTCTTCCCTTTTACAAGGGATTCCAATTCCTTATTAAACCACGGCTCCCTCGCAAGACCCTTTCCTCCCTGCCTGACTGGTACATATTTATCAAGGACACGCAATAGCTGCTCCTTGAACAAGCCCCACATATCATTTGTGTCCTTCCCTTGAAGCCTATTTTTCCAATCCACACATCCTAAGTCATGCCTCACCGCATCATAATTTCCCTGCCCCCAGCTATAACTGTTGCCCTGCAGTGCACACTTATCCCTCTCCATCACTAGAGTAAAAGTCACCGAGTTGTGGTCACTGCCCCCGAAGTGCTCACCTACCTCCAAGTCTAACACCTGGACTGGTTCATTACCTAGAACCAAATCCAGTATAGCCTCACCTCTTGTTGGCCTGTCTACATATTGTGTGAGGAAACCCTCCTGCGCACATTGGACAAACACCGACCCATCTAACGAACTCGAGCTATAGCTTTCCCAGTCAATATCTGGGAAGTTAAAGTCCCCCATAACAACCACCCTGCTACTTTCACTCTTCTCCTGAATCATCCTCGCAATACTTTCCTCTACTTCTCTCGGACTATTAGGAGGCCTGTAGAAAACTCCTAACAGGGTGACCTCACCTTTCCTATTTCTAACCTCCGCCCACACTACCTCAGATGGCAAGTCTTCCTCCATCACCCTTTCTACTGCTGTAATACTATCCTTGACAAGCAATGCCACACCTCCCCCTCTTTTACCCCCATCTCTGACCCTAATAAAACATTTAAACCCTGGAACCAGCAACAGCCATTCCTGTCCCTGTTCTACCCACGTCTCTGTAATGGCCACAACATCGAAGTCCCAGGTACCAACCCATGCTGCAAGCTCACCTACCTTATTTCTTATACCTCTGGCATTGAAGTATACACACTTCAAGCCACCTTCCTGTTTACAGGCACCCTCCTTCGAGATCGATGCCATGTTCCTAACCTCCCTACACTCAAGGTCCTGTACCCTAAAGCTACAGTCCAGGTTCCCATGCCCCTGCAGAGTTAGTTTAAACCCTCCTAAAGAGCACTAGCAAACCTTCCCCCAAGGATACTGGTGCCCCTCAGGTTCAGGTGTAGACCATCCTGTTTATAGAGGTCCCACCTTCCCCAGAAAGAACCCCAGTTGTCCAGAAACCAGAATCCCTCCCTCCTGCACCATCCCTGTAGCCATGCATTTAAAACTTCTCTCTCCCTATTCCTCGACTCTCTATCACGTGGCACGGGTAACAAACCAGAGACAACGACTCTTTTCATTCTAGCTCTGAGCTTCCAACCTAGCTCCCTGAAAGCCTGTCTAACATCCTCACCCCTCTTCCTACCTATGTCGTTGGTGCCAATGTGGACCACGATCTGGGGCTGCTCCCCCTCCCCCTTGAGGACTCGGAAAACACGATCAGAGACATCACGCACCCTTGCACCTGGGAGGCAACATACCAATCGTGAGTCTCTGTCGCCCCCGCAAAACCACCTATCTGTGCCCCTCACTATTGAGTCCCCAATAACTATCGCTCTACCTTTCTCCGCCCTTCCCTTCTGAGCAACGGGGACAGGCTCCGTGCCAGAGGCCTGAACCTCGTTGCTTACCCCTGGTAAGTCATCCCCCCCCACAAGTATCCAAAACGGTATACTTGTTCTTGAGGGGAATGACCGCAGGGGGTCCCTGCACTGGCTGCTTCCTCCCACTCCCCCTCACTGTCACCCATCTCTCTATAACTTTCGGAGTAACTACTTCCCTAAAGCTCTGATCTATGACCACCTCTGCCTCCCGAATGATCCGCAGTTCATCCAACACGGTAGTTCCCTAACACGGTATTGGAGGAGCTGGAGATGGGTGCACTTCTTGCAAGTGTAATCAGGAGGGACGCTAATGGCTTCCCTCACCTCATACATGTTGCAAGAGGAACATTGCACTGCCTTCGCTGCCATCCCTCTAAAAGAGAAACTTTAAAAACTAGACCTAAAGAAACAAACAAGCAAAATGCAGCACTTACCTGCTTGTCACAATGGGTCTTATTATTAGCTTAGAGGAGGAGGGCGGGTGGGAGGCTCTACCCCTGTAGTGCCTCGGGTTCCTCGCCTGCACGCTTTTATAAGAAAAAAGCCTTCCCAGGTAAGCTAGCGCGACACCAGCTTCCGGGTCCGTTAGGCGCTTAAAAAAACTTTAAATTTTAGCCGTTAAAAAAAACAATAACTGGACTATACCGTGACTTACAAAAACACCACCCAGACAGCTGTTACCTGCTCCACTGAGAGAGTGAGCATAAAGAACCTGATCTGACATCTGGTTAAATCTATCACCCTCAATTTGCAGCTACAGCCCCTTGTACAAACCAACGTCATCATCCTAGGAAAAAGACTCTCACTGCCACCCTATCTAATCCTCTGAACATCTTGTATGTCTCTACTAAATCCCCTCTTAGCCTTTTTCTCTCCAATCAGAACAGACTTAAGTCCCTCAGCCTTTCCTCATAAGACCTTCCCTCCAGACCATTCTGGTAAATCTCCTCTGCACCTTTTCCAATGCTTCCACATCCTTCCTGTAATGGGGCGACCAGAACTGTACACAATATTCCAAGTGTGGCTGCACCAGTATTTTGTATAGTTGCAGCATGATATTGCGGTTCCGGAACTCAATCCCTCTACCAATAAAACCTAACGGTATGCTTTCTTAACAGCACTACCAAACCTGGGTGGCAACTTTCAGGGATCTATGTACATGGACTCCAAGATCCCTCTGCACATCCACACTACCAAGAAACTTTCCATTGACCCAGTACTCTGCCTTCCTGTTATTCTTCCCAAAGTGAATCACCTCACATTTAGCTGCATTGAACTCCATTTGCCACCTCTCAGCCCAATTCTGCAGTTTATCCAAGTCCTCCTGCAACCTGCAACATCCCTCCTCACTGTCCACTACTCTACTGACTTTAGTGTCATCTGCAAACTTAATAACCTATCCATTTATAAAAATGACAAATAGAGATGGTCCCAAAACAAATCATTGTGGCACACCACTAGTAACCGGACTCCAGGCTGAATATTTTTCATCAACCACCACTTGCTGCCTTCTTACAGAAACCCAGTTTCTAATCTAAACTGCTAAATAACCCTCAATTCCATGCCTCCGCATTTTCTCCAACAGCCTACCATGTGGAACCTAATCAATGGCTTTACTGAAGTCTGTGTACACCAGGTCAACTGCCCTATCCTCATCCATATGCTTGGTCACCTTCTCAAAAATCTCAATGAGGTTTGTGAGATACGACCTGCCCTTGACGAAACCATGTTGACTATCTCCAATTTTGTGAAAAATTGATTGCGTTGATGTCTGCATCCACACTTTAAATTATTTGCAGCAAATGTAACTTTTTGACTGAGAAATTTGATGGATTGAGCCCATTGTGAACCAAGACTGGGTCAAAGCACAAAGAATCAGTACATGTCCTTCAAGTCTTTTCCACACTAGAAGAGCATTCCCAATCATTCTTTAGAATTTATTTCTGCAGCTAAGCTGTCACAATAGACAAGGGAACAATATCAGAGGACTCACAGCCAGCTAATATAATATCTATAAATATGTACACAAGGAAAGAACAAGTCCAGGGAGGTCAAACAGCAACTGACTTAGACTCCAAGAATTGCACATTTAAACAATTTAATCAGTTCCGATTTTAGTCATTTGACAAGGAACAACACTTAGGTATTGAGGACCTACCTTAGTGGGCTAATTAAAGACTGTTAAGCTAACAATGTAGCTTTATCTTCCCCATTAGAGTTTCCATTGCAAGGTGATGAGATAACTAAAATCTGTAGTGCTCATTTTAGCGTTATGCATCTTTCTGTTTTCCTGTGTCTAGAGCTGGCTAAAATTAGATAGCTTGTTTCCAAGTCCTTTGCATCAGCTTTCAATGTAATGTCTATATAATGCAGTTGCTTCAGAAGCTTCTGGCAATACAATAATGTGATCAGCCTTACCCATTCTCAGTCCAGCAAAGTTGTACATTTTGTAAAGAAACAAAATATGGCGTACAGATATCTTTTCATGCTCTCTGGCCATGATAGAAATAAAACTGAAAATTGCAGAAGGAAATAATTTGGATCTCTGAAAAAGTCTTTGATAAAACTATGCATAGTACACAAATTACTTTTCAGAGGACGTGTAGTGATGTGACAAGTAATGGAGAGCAATCTTGTTACAAAACAGAATAGATGTTAGAGATAATTACTCAGATTGGTAAATGGTGAGAATTGATGGTGCCCAGCTGGTTATCATTTACAGAAATGATTTGGAGTCAAGAACTTGAATTTAAATATATTAAGATTCATTTTTAAGGAGGCTCTTCTGATTGCTGTAATTTTGGAAAGCCCCTAGAAAAAAAAAGTGTCAACACATTGGGGAGTAATGAGCAAATATTGAGCAAGATTGTGACATCAGTGTGTCTTGGATGTTACTAGGGGGTTAGCTGATAGAATTATCCAATAATATGGCACAGGAGACCGTTTTGCCCATTGTGCATGAGTTCTCTCGATGAACAAGTTTGTTCTTCCTTTGCCTGCAGTTTCTTTCCTTCCAAACACTTATTCAATATCCTTTTTTTTTGTTTAAGTAGCTGCTTCTATCTTCTTTTAAGCAGTATATTTAAGTTCACAATTCACCCTGTAAAAACAGAAGTTTCATTCCACCCCAGTACCTTACATCCACAATTTCTGGTTAGCTCTAGAACATTGCTGTATTTACTTGATTAATTTAACATATCTGACTTAACCTTTTCCATCCCTGAACAATCCAAGTTCTTCAAGCTCTTCAAAAGACTGAAGTGCCTGATTGTCGGTACAATTCTAGGAAGATCCTTCCTGAACATGGTGGTCAAACAGTACTCCAGCTGAGACCTAACCTATGTTTGATAAAGATTTAGCTTGGTTTCATTTTATTTTCACTCTATGCCTGACTTCACCTGTGTTTCAAGTCATCTGCTGCTGAAATCCCCATTCATATCTTTTTCCTTTCATTAGGTTTAATGATTCCAATGCAGTCCTGGCTGATCTCTCAAGTTCTAACCTTCTTAAATTTGAACCTATTTCTTAATATGAATCAAGTTCCTTTCTACTTTCACCTCTGTGCTCAATGATCTATAATAGTTCCTAGACAAGAACATAAGAAATAGGAACAGGAATGGGTTGTTCAGTGCCTCAAGCCTGTCCAGTCATTCAAAAAGATTATGGCTGAGGATCACAAAGTACATATTCCAGCATCTGCAGTAATTTGCTCCTTCAAGACCATGGTTCATCTGCCCAGGCCCTGACCCTTATTTCACGACATCTCCTCATAGCTTTCAACTTTTTGAAATTTCAAGAATTACCTACCTTCTCCTGAAATCCTTTCAGTGATCTCCTTCACAACTCTCTGGAGTGGAGTCACAGCTATCCACAACCTTCTGAGAGAAGAAATTCTTCTGCTTTTCACTTTTAAATGAGGGCCCTTTTATTTTGTAACTAGTTTTGAAATTACCCCATTAATTTAGTTTAGTTTATCAAGTAATTTGTCTCTCATAATAGAACTGCTATAAAATCTTTTCACCCATTAGCATCTTGCTTATCTGTTCTCACTGGAATTTTAATAGTGTCCTCCATGATAAAGACTGATGCAAAATATTGCTTTCAATTATTTACCATTACCCTGTTCCACATTCTCTGCTCCCCATTACCCTGTTCCCCATTACCCTGTTCCCCATTTCCCTGTTCCCCATTACCTTGTTCCCCATTCCCTGTTCAATTCTCCAATTGCATCTTCCAAGGATTCCACTCTAACTTTAGCTACTGTCTTTTTATATAACTGTGGAAGCTGTAACATTTTTTTTAAAAAAATTATACTTCATTACAGTTTCACAGTCAATCTTCTCCCTCTTTATTTTATCATTATTTTAATTTTTTTAATCATCTGCTGCTTGTTCCTAAAAAAAAACCTCAATCCTCTGGTCTAAGACTTAGTTTTTGATTGATACTCTCCTTGACTGCCTTTGTTAACCAAAGTGATTCAATCTTCTCATCAATGCTTTGATCAGAATAAGCTTTTGCTTAGCAACTGTTGCTGTGAAATATCTACTTAAAATATCTGCCACTGATCATACATTGATTTTCCCCTTAGTCTATTTTCCCTGCTTTTACCATACATTAGTGATTGCCCTTGTGAAGTCGAAAACACTGCTTTGAAATCTGATTTACTTCCCAACTGAATTTGAAATTCTACAGTGTTACATGATGGTCATTATCTTCAATTATGAGATTTCCTGTCAATCCTACCATGTTACACATGTCTAGATCTAAAATAACCTACTGCGACATACTGCACTAAGAAACAATCTATGAATTACTGATCAAATTTGTCTTCCACGTTTTCCTTGCCCATCTGATTTGTCCAGTCAATATACAAATTACAATCACCGATGGCCATTGTGGTACCTTTCTTACATGCCTCCATTAATTCCTGATTTATACTTTGTCCCACAATGCAACAATTCTTCAAGGTCATATAGATGACTCCGACCCATGACTCAGATCCCTTGCCTTCCCTTATTTTCATGCATCGTGGTTTTTAAAAATTCATTTATGGAATGAGGGCATTGCTGGTTAGGCCAGTATTTATTGCCCATCGCAGAGGGCAGTTAAAAAACAATCACATTGCTATGGGTCTGGATCATATGTAGGCCAGACCAGGTAAGGATTGGCAGTTTCCTTCCCTGAAGGACTTTTGTGAATCAGATCATTTTTTTCCTGACAATCAGCAATGGATTGTCATTGTTAGATTCTTAATTCCACACTTATTATTGAATTCAAATTCCACCATCTGCCATGGCAGGGTTCAAACCAGAAAAATATTTACTAGATCTCTGGATTAACAGACCAGAGGTAACACCACTAGGCCGTCACCTCACCTATGCCTATTGTGCCTATATCGCCAGTAACTACAACACTGATAACTTCCTTTATTAACAAAACTACCACACCTTCTTTTCCATTTTACCTTCTTTTCTATTGAAACATCAAAATGTTGAATATTGAGTTACTTTGCAACATATTTCAGTAACAACTATCAAGTTAGATATTACAAAATAGCATCAAGGATAAGGAATGTCTTAATTTTAAAAATTCTCATTCTTGTTTTCAAATCCATCCTTGGTGTCATCTCTCCCCATTTCTGCAATCTTGTCCAGCCCCACAGATAGCTGAGGTATCTAAGTATCCTGGGAGATATTGACATTCATCAAGCTCTGCCACCTTGAACATCCCCAGTTTTATTCACTGCACCATAGGTGGCCATATCCTCAGCTGCTCAGAACCTAAACTCAGGAATACCCACCCTACACCCTCTGTGCCTCATTTTTCTTCTTTGAGAATTTCTGTCAATCATACTGTACCTTTTGAATGAATGTTTGGTCAAGTGACTTAATATCTCTTAATGGCTTGATGTCATACATTGTTTTATAATATCCTTGTAAAGCATTTTACAAAGTTTGAATTGTTATTATCAATAAAAACAATTACCTTGGATGCCTTCTTAATGCCCTTCTTTAGTTGTCCTAACACTTTCAAGAGTGCACTGCCAGGTTTCCCTGTTCTTACGCCCTACTTAAACTGATATCAATTAGTTTACATTCATGAAATTGAGAATAATGAAATATCACTTTGCAACCTGGTGCATTTCATTATGATAAAAATGCTTTTTAAATGTAAGCTGTTGCTTTCGCAACATATCTACCCATTTCACCCCCACATTATATCTTCCTGAAGTTTGCTATTACACTTCCAAGTTTTGTGTCCCCTAAAAATTTTGAAATTATTTTCTACATACCCAGGTTCATGTAATTTATCCATGTGTGGATGTGTACATAAATAATGCAGTAATCTTAATACTGATCCCTAAGGTACACCACAGCATATTTCTCTCAAACAACATTTCACCATAATCTGTTTCCTATCCTTTACATTTTGCATCCATGTTGCCACTGAATCGTTAATCCTTAAGGCTTTAATTTTGTGAACAATTTTATTGTGTGGTTGTTGAAAAGTTTGCATACATTTCAATAACAGTACCCTCATCAACCCTGTCTGATGCCTGTGTAATTTTATTTATATGACTGATTTGTTGGTGAAAATCATGCAACTTTATCTTCAAAAAAGGGATGTGTCAGAATATGTCATATAGGATGAATGAGATAAATGTTCTTAAGATATTTTGTTCATAAGTTTGTATCGTTCATAAGAACTCCGTCTCAATGCCATGTGGGCTGATCCATTTCAAAAGGTTCAAGAAGGTAGCTCACTCAAGGGCAACTAGAGAATGGCAATAAATGCTGGCCCAGCAAGTGCAGGTTCATAGCTCCTTGAAAGCTCAGGTAGATAGGATAGTGAAGAAGGTGTTTGGTATGCTTTCATTTATTGGTCAGTGCTTTTAGTACAGGAGTTGGGAGGTCATGTTGCGTCTGTACAGGACATTGGTTAGGTCACTTTTGGAATATTGTGTGCAATTCTGTCTCCCTCCTATCAGAAGGATAGTCTGAAACTTATGACCATAAGACCATAAAACATAGGAATGGAGATAAGGCCATTCGCCCCATTGAGTCCACTCCACCATTCAATCATGGCCGGTGGGCATTTCAACTCCACTTACCCGCACTCTCCCCGTAGCCCTTAATTCCTTGCGAGTTCAAGAATTTATCAATATCTGCCTTGAAGACATTTAACGTTCCTGCCTCCACTGTGCTCTGTGGCAATGAATTCCACAGGCCCACCACTCTCTGGCTGAAGGAATGTCTCATCATTTCCATTCTAAATTGACCCCCTCTAATTCTAAGGCTGCGCCCACGGGTCCTAGTGTCTGCACCTAACAGAAACAAATTCCCAGCGTCCACCCTTTCTAAGCCATGCATTATCTTGCAAGTTTCTATGAGATCTCCCCTCAACCTTCTAAACTCAAATGAATACAATCCCAGGATCCTCAGCCATTCATCGTATGTTAGGTCTACCATTCCAGGGATCATCGTGTGAATCTCCACTGGACACGCTCCAGTGCCAGTATGTCCTTCCTGAGGTGTGGGGCCCAAAATTGGACACAGTATTCTAAATGGGGCTGAACTAGAACTTTATAAAGTCTTAGTAGTACATCACTGCTTTTATATTCCAACCCTCTTGAGATAAATGACATTACATTTGCTTCCTTAATCATGGGCTCAACCTGCAAGTCAGCCTTTAGAGAATCCTGGACTAGCAATCCCAGATCCTTTTGTACTTTGGCTTTATGAATTTTCTCACCGTTTATAAAATAGTCAATGCCTGTATTCTTTTTTCCAAAGTATAAGACCTCGCATTTGCTCGCATTGAATTTCATCAGCCATTTCTTGGACCACTCTCCTTAACTGTCTAAATCTTTCTGCAGCCTCCCCACCTCCTCAGAACTACCAGCCTGTCTGCCTAACTTCATATCATTGGCAAACTTCACCAGAATGTCCCCAGCCCCTTCATCCAGATCATTAATACATAAAGTGAACAGCCGCAGCCCCAACACTGAACCCTGCAGGACACCACTTGTTACTAACTGCCATTCCAAAAAAGAACCTTTTATCCCAACTCTCTGCCTTCTGTCAGACAGCCAATCTTCAATCCATGCTAGTAGCTCAGCTCGAACATAATGGGCCCTCACCTTACTCAGCAGCCTCCTGTGAGGCACCTGATCAAAGGCCTTTTGGAAGTCTAGATAGATAACATCCACTGGGTTTCCCTGTTCTAACCTACTTGTTACCTCTTTAAAGAAATCTATCGGGTTTGTTAGGCACGACCTCCCCTTACTAAATCCATGCTGACTTGTTCCAATCCAACCTTGCATTTCTAAGAATTTAGAAATCTCATCCTTAACGATGGATTCTAGAATTTTACTTACAACCGAGGTTAGGCTAATCGGCCTATAATTTTCCATCTTTTGTCTTGATTCTTTCTTGAACAAGGGGGTTACAACAGTGATTTTCCAATCATCTGGAACTTTCCCTGACTCCAGTGATTTTTGGAAGATCACAACCAATGCCTCCACTATTTCTTCAGCCCCCTCCCTCAGAACTCTCTGATGTAGCCCATCGGGACCAGGAGATTTGTCAATGTTTCGATGCTTTAGCCTTTCTAGCACTTTCTCTTTTGTAATGGCTACCATACTCAACTCTGTCCCAACTCTCCTTAATCATTGGGATATTACTCATGTCTTCCACTCTGAAGACTGATGTAAAGTACTTACTACATTCTTCAGCTACTTCCTTATTTCCCATCACTTGCCTTCCGCCATCAATTTGGAGCGGCCCAATGTCTACTTTTGCCTCTCGTGTGTTTCTTATGTATTCAAAGAAACTGTTACTACCATTTCTAATATTACTGGCTAGCTTACCTTCATATTTGATCCTCTCCTTCCTATTTCTCTCTTTGTTATCCTCTGTTTGCTTTTTTGACTTCCCAATTTTCTGATTTTCCAGTACTCTTGGCCACTTTATAGGATCTCTCTTTCTCTTTGATACTTTTCCTGACTTCCTTTGGTCAGCCATGGTTGTCTAATCCCCTCTTTCTCCCTCACAATAATCTTTCTTTTCTTTGGGATGAATGTCTGTACAGGCCCCTCAAAGATCATCCTTTATGTGGAGCTGCAGAAAATGGGAGAAAAACGAAATGAGATTTTGCATTAGTATTTACTGTGGAAAAAGATATGGAAGATATAGACTATAGTGAAATAGATGGTGACATCTTGCAAAATGTCCAGATTACAGAGGAAGAAGTGCTGGATGTCTTGAAATGAGTAAAGGTGGATAAATCCCCAGGACCTGATCAGGTGTACCCTAGAACTCTGTGGGCAGCTAGGGAAGCGATTGCTGGGCCTCTTGCTGAGATATTTGTATCATCGATAGTCACAGGTCAGGTGCCAGAAGACTGGAGGTTGGCAAACGTGGTGTCACTGTTTAAGAAGGGCGGTAAGGACAAGCCAGGAAACTTGACCGGTGAGCCTGACGTCGGTGGTGGGCAAGTTGTTGGAGGGAATCCTGAGGGACAGGATGTACATGTGTTTGGAAAGGCAAGGACTGATTCGCGATAGTCAACATGGCTTTGTGCATGAGAAATCATGTCTTACAAACTTGATTGAGTTTTTTGAAGAAGTAACAAAGAGGATTGATGAGGGCAGAGCAGTAGATGTGATCTATCTAGACTTCAGTACGACATTCAACAAAGTTCCCCATGGGAGACT
The DNA here is from genome assembly GCF_047496795.1 of Chiloscyllium punctatum. Lineage (NCBI taxonomy): Eukaryota > Metazoa > Chordata > Chondrichthyes > Orectolobiformes > Hemiscylliidae > Chiloscyllium > Chiloscyllium punctatum. The sequence continues at coordinate 30,729,205 of NC_092753.1, forward strand.
GATGAGCAAGGTTAGATCTCACGGAATACAGGGAGAACTAGCCATTTGGATACAGAACTGGCTCAAAGGTAGAAGACAGGGGGTAGTGGTGGAGGGTTGTTTTTCAGACTGGAGGCCTGTGACCAGTGGAGTACCACAAGGATCGGTGCTGGGTCCTCTAGTTTTTGTTATTTACATAAATGATTTGGATGCGAGCATTAGAAGTACAGTTAGTAAGCTTGCGGATGACACCAAAATTGGAGGTGTAGGGCGTTTGACAAGGGTCGCCATGGGAGACTGATTAGCAAGGTTAGATCTCATGGAATATGGGGAGAACTAGCCATTTGGATACAGAACTGGCTCAAAGGTAGAAGACAGAGGGTGGTGTTTTTCAGACTGGAGGCCTGTGATCAGTGGAGTGCCACAAGAATCGGTGCTGGGTCCTCTACTTTTTGTCATTTACATAAATGATTTGGATGCGAGCATAAGAGGTATAGTTAGTAAGTTTGCAGATGACACCAAAATTGGAGGTGCAGTGGATAGCGAAGAAGGTTACCTCAGATTACAACAGGATCTTGACCAGATGGGCCAATGGGCTGAGAAGTGGCAGATGGAATTTAATTCAGATAAATGCGATGTGCTGCATTTTGGGAAAGCAAATCTTAGCAGGACTTAGACACTAAATGGTAAGCTCCTAGAGAGAGTGTTGCTGAACAAAGAGACCTTGGAGTGCAGATTCATAGCTCCTTGAAAGTGGAGTTGCAGGTAGATAGGATAGTGAAGGAGGTGTTTGGTATGCTTTCTTTTATTGGTCAGAGTATTGAGTACAGGAGTTGAGAGGTCATGTTGCGGCTGTACAGGACATTGGTTAGGCTACTTGTTGGAATATTGCGTGCAATTCTGGTCTCCTTCCTATCGGAAAGACGTTGTGAAACTTGAAAAGTTTCAGAAAAGATTTACAATGATGTTGCCAGGTTTGGAGGATTGGAGGCTGAACAGGCTGGGGCTGTTTTCCCTGGAGCATTGGAGGCTGACGAATGACCTTACAGAGGTTTACAAAATTATGAGGGGCATGGATAGGGTAACTAGGCAAAGTTTTCCCTGGAGTTGGGGAGTCCAGAACTAGAGGGCAGAGGTTTAGGGTGAGAGGGGAAATATATGATAGAGACCTAAGGGGCAACCTTTTCACATAGATGGTGATAAGAGTATGGAATGAGCTACCAGAGGAAGTGGTGGAGGCTGGTACAATTACAACATTTAAGAGGCATTTGGATGGGTATATAAATAGGAAGGGTTTAGAGGGATATGGGCCAGGTGCTGGCAGGTGGGACTAGATTGGGTTGGGTTAACTGGTCGGAATTGACGGGTGGACCGATGGGTCTGTTTCCATGCTGTACATCTCTATGTCTCTACACCCAGAAACTCCTGCCATTGTTGCTGTACTGTCTTCCCCACTAGGCTCTGCTTCTAGTCTATTTTCATCAGTTCCTTTCTCATGCTCGTTATTTAACTTTATTTAACTGTAACACCATTACAGCCGATTTTGCCTTCTCTCTTTCAAACTGCAGACTGAACTCTACCATGTTATGATCACTGCCTCATAAGTGTTCCATTACTTTAAGATTTTTTATAAAGTGTGGCTCATTACAGAGCACTAAGTCCAGAACAGCCTGCTCCCTTGTGGGCTCCATCACAAGCTGTTCCAGAAAGCCATCCTGTAAGCATTCCAAAAAATCCCTTTCTTTGGACCAACCAGCAACATTATTCACCCAGTCAATTTGCATTTCGAAGAACCCCATGATCACTGTGACCTTGCCTTTCTGACATGCCCTCACTATTTCCTGGTACATCTTGCGCCCCTGGTCCTGACCACTGCTGGGAGGTCTGTACATAACTCCCATTATTATTTTTGTGCCTTTGTGGTTCCTCAACTCCACCCACACAATCTCCACATTATCTAACCCTATGCCATTCAGTGCAAAAGATTTAATTTCATTCTTAATTAATATGGCAACCCTGCCCTGTTAATTGATAAGTTGTAAATCCTTGGATGTTTAACTGATGGTCCTGAACCCCCTACAACCATGTCTCTGTGATGCCTACCACATCATAATCATTCACGATGATTTGTGCCATTAATTTATCTACTTTGTTACGAATACTACAAGCATTCAGGTAAAGCATCTTAATGCTAATTTTCTTATCCTCAGGACATATTAATAGAGATGTTGGAAATCATAAGTTATCCTTCCTTTTTGCTTCATTCCTAGTCTGGCTTGAACTTAAACCTTACACCCATGCTGACCTGTTGCTTATTTTTCTACTTGACTCCATACTCCCCATTGCTTTCCCTTTCCCTTCCCCCTGACTCGCAAATTAAAAGTCCTAGTGACCACCCAATTTATCCTTTTCCCCAGAACACTGGTTGGCTAAACTTGAAAGGGTTCAGAAAAGATTTACAAGGATGTTGCCAGGGTTGGAGGATTTGAGCTAGAGAGAGAGGCTGAATAGGCTGGGGCTGTTTTCCCTGGAGTGTCGGAGGCTGAAGGGTGACCTTATAGAGGTTTATCAAATCATGAGGGGCATAGATAGGGTAAAAAGACAAAGTATTGTCCCTAGGGTGGGGGGGAGTCCAGAACTAGAGGGCATAGTTTTAGAGTGAGAGGGGAAAGATATAAAAGGGACCTAAGGGGCAACACTTTCCACGCAGAGGGTGCTGCATGTATGGAATGAACTGCCAGAGGAAATGGTGGAGGTTGGTACAATTACAATATTTGAAAAGGTATATGAATAGCAAGAACTTAGAGGGATATTGGCCAGGTACTGGCAAATGGGACTAGACTAATTTAGGATATCTGGTCGGCATGGATGATTTAAGACCATAAGACATAGGAGTGGAAGTAAGGCCATTTGGCCCATCGAGTCCACTCCGCCATTCGATCATGGCTGCTGGGCACTTTTGGACCAAAGGGTCTGTTTTTATGCTATATATCTCTATGACTGTATAACTCTAAGTGACGCCCACATCTCATGAATGATTTTTAAAAATGTATTCCCACATAACACCAGCAGATGGTGGTAATGTGTAATAAAATTTTATTACACAGTCCTAAATTCACCTGAATGTGAAGCAGTGCACAATTCAATGATCAGGTTCTCATTACAACTCAGTTTTAACTAAAACCAACGTGATTTGAAACAAAATTAACTGTTGACAGTCAGAAAGAACATTTGGTGACCACAGTCTGTTGCAAAATGGGCTTTTACTACAAATTCTGATGAGTTGTTTGTACAGGACGTTGGTTTGGCCACTTTTGGAATATTGTGTGCAATTCTGGTCTCCTTCCTATCAGTAGGATGTTGAAAGGGTTCGGCGGAGATTTACCAGGATATTGCTAGGGCTGGAGGATTTGAGCTTTAGGGAGAGGCTGAACAGGCTGGGCCTGTTTTCCCTGGAGCATCACAGGCTGAGGGTTGACTTTATAGAGGCATGGATAGGGTAAATAAGCAAAGTCTTTTCCCTGGGGTGAGGGAGTCCAGAACTAGAGGGTATAGGTTTAGGGTGACAGTGGAACGATATAAAAGAGACCTAAGGGGCAATTTTTTCCACACAGAGGGTGGTGCGTGTATGGAATGAGTTGCCAGAGGAAGTGGTGGAGCCTGGTACGATTGCAACATTTAAAAGGCATTTAGATGGGTATATGAAAAGGGAGGGTTTGGAGGGATATGGGCCAGGTGCAACAAGTGGGACTAGATTAAGTTGAGATATCTGGCCAGCCTGGACGAGTTGGAAACAAGGATCTGTTTCCGTGCAAACATCTCTATGATTCTGTGACTCTATAACCTTAATTTTGTACATGTTTTGTCTATAATATGCATACATCTGGGGAAGTCACTTTCTAACTAGAGCTCATTAGTTGTCTAATTTTACATCTGTATGTTACATATAGATTACAATTACAAGGGGAGGTAACAGCCTAGTGCTATTATTGCTGGATTGTTTATCCAGAGACCCAGGTAATGGTCTGGGGACCTGGGTTTAAACCCTGCCATAGCAATTGGACGAATTTGAATTCAATAAAACTCTGGAATCAAAAGTCTACTAATGACAATGAAACCATTGCTAGTTGTTGAGGAAAAAAAACCCATCTAGTTCAATAATATCCTTTCGGGAAGGAAGCAGAATCCTTAACAGGTCTGGCCTACATGTGATTCCAGATGCACAATGAGGCTGACCCTTAACCACCCTCTGGACAATTAGGGATGGGCAATAAGTGCTGGCCTAGCCAGTGACACCCTCGTCCTGCAAATGAGTACAAAAAAAGGCCATTTATCTTTCATTCTATATTCTAAGCAAGGCAAGATTTGTGCCAAATCTTAACAAATACCAACGTCTTGCAGTGAACACATTTTATTAAAACAGAATAGTATTCTATAAAAAGAGAATTCCGCGCCCCAGCCTGTGAACTACCTAGGGTCAATGTAAATTGACTTAGCACTTTGTTCTTTAGCCTGCAATGCACAAGCATCACCTTTGCAAAACTAAACCTTGCAACGTCATTTGGAAATGAAATGCTGCTTTCCTGATCAGAAAATTACTTTAACACGTGGTCCATAAGGGTTTGTGTTATTTGTCAGTGCTGTCATTTTCTAATGCCATGACTGTGTCCAAAGATTGATTGAGAATCTTAGACTCCCTAAGAATGGTCTACATCCCACCAGGACAGAAGTTAAGATTTCAAGTCTGCAATGATTCGGTGACAACATAAAAAAAATGTATTTTGCTTGATGCACTGAAGGTTGCATTAAAGAATGTTTCAAGATATAAGCTTCATTCATTAAGCAGTCTTGTTCACTACCAAGTCCTTATTCTGTAAGCAGTTGATTTCATTTCATGCTCAAAATTCTAGTCCACCATGCCTAAAACCACATGATCTAAAAGCACAACCTTGACTTTTGGAAGGAAGTTTCCAGTCATGCTCCAGGCTATAACTTCTCTCAAAAATATTACCATTCTGTAACAGAAAGCTGTATCACTTCCTGAAAAATTAAATCTAATTGCAAACCAGTAGAAGTTAGCAATATTTAAAAAGCTTTGTGTTTTAATGTAAAAGTTGATAAAGTCATATGCTTTAATATGAGTTTCATGTCACGTGCATCATCCTTTAATATATAGCGTGAATAGCTATCCAAAACTGCCATTGTTCTTTGAAAGTCAGATTGAAAAGACATGACAAATAAATCAACGATCCTTGGCTTCAAAAATAGAGCCATAAGAATACAAAATCATGCAAGTTATCATAAAATATCGGTTAGACCTCAGCAGACATATACAGTTGTGGATGTCACATTTAAGATTGATACCAAGGATGGTGGACAGGGTACAGACATTAAATAATAACCACAGAGATGGGGACTTCCGATGTCTGAACTGAATTGTTCTTTTAAAACGATTTCACGGATGTGGTGGGTCAAATGGTCTTCTGTGCTATGTTACATTAAACTCAATCCTTATTAACTTTTTTTGCATCAAATACTAGTTTTAGTCATTTGTTAAACTGTAAAAGGTCAAAATTCCTGTCAAAGATTTAAGTGAACAAATCTGGGTACCCATTTTATACCTATACCAGCCTTTTTGTCCTTTGCAGAATTACTGGAGAACATGTTCGTTGACACTGTTTTAATTAAAGCAGTCAATAATATTACAGGTTGTACTGAGAAAAAGAATAAAATGTGGATGCACAGCAGGCAACCATTATTGAATAACTTTATTCACACCTCCACAATAGTGATGGCAACAGAGAGAGCAATACACCATTATGCTCAGAACTTCCAATGTAACCCACTTCCTCCCCAGTTTAAAGCAAAACTTGTAAATTAAAATGAAAAATGATACATGCACATGGGTTCCTAGAATACAATGCTTAAACCAACATCAACAATACCTGAAACTGTTACAGATTTGCTTGCATTTGTTTTTACTGTAATCACAGACATGTGGCCGATTCTATGTAATTTCACAAATGAAAATTGCTTCACTTTACATCAGCATGTCTTTGTTTCTTGCTAAATGGAGATATTTTTATCAATAAGAATTTATTTCTTCTTCCTTCCTACCTACCTACTTTCAATTAACCTATCTAACTTCTTTTTCTTTATGACTAAATATCTCTTTCAATTTCCATCATCTTCTGATTAATTCTTCCCTCTCAACATCTCGTGTGTCGAATCCCAACTCTATCAATTCCACTTAATGGTTGGTGTAGTGACATTGTTGATTGGTCTTAATCAAAGACCCTGATTCACTTTGCTCTACTAATGGATACTGTGATCTCATTTAATACTTTGTGACTCTCATTTATTTCCTTTATAATTTCCACTGCCAGGAATTTGGACAATGAAGTGCCTCATGCTCTTCTTCTGCCAGATCTTCATACTTAATAACATCAATTTCTGTTTCCAAATCCTACCCACATTCAAAGGTTTTCCAAACTAGCATTAGATCTACCATGACTGTGAGTTGGTACATCACGATGAATCAGAGCTTTACCAGAACCTGAGACATCATTGTTTTCTCCACTCCTTGCAAACTGCCTGGATCTGACTAGCTTTTCCACAGGCATTCACTTGGATTGGATATGGTAATGTTTTAGTTATAGGCTGTCAGAAATTGGACACACTGCAAACATGACCAGGAACGCACTGAAATACAGAGTACTTACCTGGTTGGTTCAGGGAATGAGCTCTTTTGCAACCTACTGTGCCATTGCCATTACTCTCGTCTCCTACTGCAACAGCTTATTGCCTTTGCTCAAAATCTTGGCCTGGATCTTATTGTCCTTGAGGTGTCCCCTGAACAAAGATTTATTTCTAAATTGCAACAGGGAGATTCTTTGATTTGAGAACCCAATCTCTCACAACCTCACTCATCAACAGTTTCCTTTGGTGGAATACAACTCTTAGTGCATTCTCATTTTTAGTTAGGTCATGGCGAGTTCAGAACTTCTGCATATTGTGTTGATCTAGGGTTTCTGGGACAGCATTGGTTAAAAACGACATCAAACGCATTTGGCCCCAGCATGGAGATACATGGAGATTCTTTATTCACTTTTAGCCAAATGTGCCGCCTTCATTCCTGATTACATCAGCCCTTGTTATTTGGCTTGAACTCCTCCGTTGTTTATGAATATGTCTTCAGTACCTTTTGCTTCATTAAATGCTGTAAGGGCACACTGGGTGCCTGAACATGACATGCACAAGGAGCAATCTTTAAATTGATTTTGAGGCAGTTTGAAAGTTCCAAAACCGTCGACTCTCCTGCTCCTCGGATGCTGCCTGACCTGCTGCACTTTTCGACTCTGACTCTCTAGCATCCGCAGTCCTCACTTTCTCTAAATTCCATCCTAGTCTTGAGACCATTACTATTGTGTGTTGCACTAGGTCATGTGGAGTCACTGAATGCAGCCATTAGTGACTAATTTTATTTATACCTCTCCAACAGAGGAATATAATAATTCTCATATAGGGAAAGATCTGAGCATTTAACAGCTCTGTATTAACGCGACGGTCAAAATCAGTGTAGCCAAGGCTGAGGCTAACATTTCACAAACTTTTTGCCAACTTGATCTCATTTTAAAGTTTTCACTTTGTGTGACACTTTTTTTGGGAGGAAGAGGGTTTTTTACTGGCTGTGATACTGGCTCAAAGCTCAGAAAACAAATGATTCAGCCATCCCAACAACAGAAGAAAACATCAACATTTATAGATCTCACAGCTGTCAAAACTGAGCTCCATTGTGCATTACCACCTCATAGTCTGGATTCCCAAAGCAAACCCCCATCACCAAAGTGAGAGGTCTGACCCATAGTTCAGATATCCATGGTCTAGGCTGCTGCAAATTCTGGTCTGGAGTCACAGGTGGATCACCACTTATCCAGACAGCCTCTATTTCAGCTTTTATAATTCCTGAGGCACTTCAAGAACCTCAAAACCACCAAGCATAAAGCACATTATTCACTGGCTTAGCTTTCTTACCTGTGAACTCAAAATCCTTTCAACAAGGACATAATGTGCAGTATTTAGTTTGCAGCACGCATCAGATTGACTCTCCATACTTTCTTCACCATCACTTTCAGCACTTTAATCAACACCACAAAATAAAACTGGAAGATCATGGGAACTCCGTGAGCTACAAGTCACACGTCATCCCCGACTTGCCATTCCTTCAAAGACAGGGGCAAAGTTTTTTAAAGCTGAACTGCAGCAAGTCAAAGCCACCAATGTCTCAGGGAAACTGGAGCCAAGCAATAAATGTGCCATCACCCACATCCCTTAAATCAGAAGGCAGGATCTTTCTCTTCTATATCTTTCTGCAGAAATACACTATCACCAATTGTTTCAGCCACCCCCCGCCCCCTTTCCCTGTTATAAACCAATGTAAATATACCCTTAAGCATGTTTTTCTGCACAAAAATCAGTTACACCATTTAAATGAGTTGGGCACCTTTACAGAAGATATGTATCTATTTATTTTACAATAGAATTGACCACTATTCTACAGTCTTGTTGCTTCATGGACTGAGATTTTCTCTTCACCACACTCCAACTGAGCAGAGATCTCATAATTGCCCTTCCAGTTTGAAAGTTCATTGTACTTCGGCATTTTTAATACAACTACATAAATATAGTACGACACACTTCCAATTCCCAATGGTTTGGACAGTACTGGATGTGGGTAAGACAGCAGAGTGTGGAACTCAGGAGAAATCAGAAAATAACATGGACCTGAGAATTTTGTGCCAAATCTTTTGATGCCTACAATTGTATCATCACCAAGGAATCAAGAGATGAAGCTTTAAATCACAGCCTTCTTAGTGTTGCTGCTGGGCAATGACACTGAGGAAAAGAATGGGAATGGGGCAAGGAGACAAACATATATATATATAACAAAAATCTATGGATGGTGGGAATTTTATATAAGGGCAATTGCTGGAGAAACTTAGCAGGTCTGGCAACATCTGTGGAGAGAAGAGTTAACATTTTGAGTGCAGTGACCCTTCTTCAGAATTGTTTTAGTTCCTCCCATCACTTCTGAAGAGTCACTGGATTTGAAATGTTAACCGTTTTCTCTCCACATATATTGCCAGATCTGTTGTGTTTCTCCAGCATCCACAGTTCTGTGTCTTATATGCACAGCTTTATCTCCTTGCCCCACTTCCATTCCTTTCCTCAGTGTCTTTGCCCAAACATCAATATCACTCCTACTGTCTTGTAACATAGCTGATCCTAACCAAGTCAACCAAAACCTCTGAACATGTACACATGGCTCTAGTCCATTCTCAGTGGACTTCACTCAGTGATTAAAAAGGTAGTTTAGGCATCTCTTGTCCCAATTCAGATCCGTGCCTGTCTATGTATCACATCAAGGTTCTATTTTACACATTGTCTTGTTAGTTTTCACAATTCCTATGAAACCCTCTCATAGATTCCTGGTTACCAATAAAACAATGGCAAGTGCTTTAAGGTATCTGGTTGTTATAGAGTCACAGAGGTCTACAGCATGGGAACAGGCCTTTCAGCCTAACTTGCCTATGCTACCCAGTTTTCATAAACTAGTCCTATTTGCCTGTATTTGGCCAATATCACTACATACCTATGCCATCCATGTACTGGTCTAAATGTTTCTTAAATGATGAAATTGTGCTCACTGCCACCATAATCCCTTGCAGCCCTTTGCAGATACTCACCATCCTGTGTATGAAAAAGGTTGCCCTTCTGGACTCTCTTACATCTCTTATCACCTTAATCCTATGACCTCTAGTTTTAGACTGCTCTATCATGTGGAAATGCTATTGGCTAACCACCTTATCTATGCCTCTCATGGTTTTATAGACCTCCAAGGACAACTCAGTCTCCTACGCTCCAGGGAAAAAAGTTACAGCTTATTCAACCTCTCCTGACAACTGAAGTCTTCCGATCCTGGTAGCATCCTAGTAAATCTTTTCTGCACTCCTTCTAGTTTAATAATACTCTTTCTGTAGTCAACCAGAACTGCATGCAGTACTCAAACTGTGGCCTCACCAACATCTTGTACAGTTGCAACAAGACAACCAAACTCCTGTACTCAATGCTGTGGCTGGTGAAAGCAAGCATGCCGAAAACCTTCTTCATCAGCCTGTGACTGCCCTTTCAAGGAGCTACGGACCTATACCCCTACATCTCTTTGTTCTATAACACTCCCAGATGTCATTCTGATATTTTTCATGTAAGTTCCTGTTGCTCTGAATAGGACCTAAGTGACTGTTTAATATTAAACCTGGTTGATTTCTTTAATCTTTTATCAAAGAAGTTGATGAGGTGATTTTTGTTTCCTTGCTTACTTGTGCAGTCTTGGATGTTGTGTGCAAACTATCGTTTCTATGTTACAAATAATTCATTAGCTGCAAAGCACCTTAAATCCTCCAAGGATGCAAAGCGAACAAATAGGTACAAACTCTTTGACTGCTAGATCAAATGCAAACATTTTCAAAGTCCAATATTTGGTTCAGAGCAATGTTCTACAATTTTAATATCCTAGAATGACATCATGCAGTGATGAATTCACAATGCTTAATCCATCGTGTAGATTTCATTTGCTAACATTTTGTGCACAGTTACATCCACCTTTTACACTCCTCGATTATCTAGCTCTATCAAAAAGCTTGTGTAAAAATGCACACTCTGTTTAAAGAATAACTGGTTACCTCCTTTTACACCATTATTTAGACCAGATTCAATTGTTCTAAATGCCACTAAATTATCTGCTTACAAAGTTTTCCACATGTCCAGGATGAAAACAATCAAATCCCTGGTCCAAACTGCAATAAGTGTTTTAATAAACTCCATGCTGACCAGTGGTCAGCAAAGTGACTGTATCGCATTTCTCCCCCCCCACAGTAGTAGCAGGTTCCAGCAAACAGTTTTCATAACCCTAACTCAGGAGCAGTAAAGTGTCATTTAAAATTAGTGCATGGTCAATGTTGAGATTGCCAATTGACAGCATATAATCCAAAATTGTCAGGGATACCAACATTTTAAAAACCTTCAGAGCTTACGTACTGGAACTAATCACTGGTGGGGATAGGACTTATGGATTATGAAAGACTGTTTTCTTTCCAACCTGAAAAGAACCTGAATAGACAGCTTCATTCCCATTTCCTAACCATCCCACCTCATTCTCAACAGACCTCCTAAATTCTTTAAATCACCTTCCCAAAACGGACCTTGACTGCACATATCTCCTCAGAACCCCACCCACAGTATTTATAAGACAGAGCTTCCAAATTATTGCTTTCTCCCAATGGTGCTACATTCATGTACACCTGAACACTATTTTCTGTACTCTTATTAGCCTGATGTACTTGTGCAAGATATGATTTGGTTGGTTAGCACACAAAACAATACTTTTCACTGTATCTCAGTACATGACAATAATAAATCAAATCAAAATCAAAGTTTAACTCAGGTATTGAGGAACTTTATGAGGCAAAATAGAGTAGGTTGGGCTTGTACACACTGGAGTTTAGAAGAATGAGAGATCCTCTGGGGAAATTGACAAGGTAGATGCTGACTAATAGCTTCAACATGGGAAAGAGTCTAGGGCCAGGGAACATCATTTGAGTTTATATGCATGCATATGGGAGGGGTGAGGCAGTAGTAGTGGTCATGCAGTTAAGAGAGAGATGAGCAGGAATTTCCTCTCAGAGGGTAGTGAACCTGCACTATTCTTTACCACAAAAGGCTGTTGAGATTGGGTTGCTTGCTAAGAGCATTTGAGGCTGAGATGAACAGATTTTTAATCAGTAAAGGAATCGAGGGCTATGAGGAAAGGTAGGGAAGTGGATGGGGAGTAAATTAGCTATAATCTCAGAATGGCAGAGCAGACTTGAAGGGGTGAATGGCATACTTCTGCTCCTACATCTTATGCTTTTCCTTCCTTTCCAAATGCTCCATGTTCACCATGTAGCGGCTGTTCCTAATCACCACTAGCTATTTCCATTGGTCTTTAGTATTAGAATGTCATCTATTTCTCCCAATGTTTTCTCCAGTACTGCCATTTCCAGCCTCAATTCCCATGCTTAGTTTGTATCCCTCCCAAAGCTCAAGATTTCGCCTGCCACATCTCAAATTTATCATGAGCATATCTAGAAATGATAATTACTAAAACTTAAGTGCTTTGCCGTCTCTCCATCAGTCCTGTCCCGCTGTCACACAAAAAAAGCAAATAGCATATGTTGACTCAAATTACATTTGCCCAACAAATGGAACATCCTTTGTCTTTTGTTTCTGTATTCTGGCAAATAGCAACTCAAAACAAGAGTACACGAGCAAATAGTCAATAATCAAGGACAATTTAAAAATCTCACAAAATAGTGATCACAATTTAAATTTGAACAGCAAAAAATTCCCATAATGCTTTACCACAATTTCACTTATTTGGCTAACTTAATAAATTACATAGCATAAAAACAAGAACGTGCAATCCAGTTTGATTTTTCATTGACCTGAGCATTTGCAAAGAGCAAATAGCCACTGAGAGCAGTTACATCTTGGGACCTTAAAGGGACCACAAAATTACACACAACACTGCTTTAGCAGTGTAACACAGTTTTAAACGGAAACCCCAAGCAACGTGCGCAGTAGCACAGGTGTTCTGCTGGTATGGTTGCCTGAAACATTTTATCCTGCATAGATGCTGCAAGGTTAAAGACAAAATAAGAATTAAAGTCAGAATTGTATGTTCTCTCTCATCGCCTCACTCACTTCAAGGAGGCAGGAAAAACAGCAAAGGACTAGAAATGCCTTGCACATTCACTGCATAGATATCTCCTTCCCCAAACTAAAAAAGCTGCTTTGCATTTGCCGGAAAACCTTTCCCTCAAGGTTCCCCAGCGCTCTGCAGTATTTTCAATGAGCGCGTACAGTGAAATAAAGAGCCCCCAAATCATTTATTTGAATAGTTTCTGAAACAAGTTGCTCACCAAGCTAAGAAAGGCCGTGTGTAAAATTCAAAAACAAGAGCTCAGCAGCTGCCTATTCTCTAAAGGGACTAACACTCTTTAATATCAACACCCTGTTTATCAGAAGCAGCTGTACATTAGCAACTGCAAACAGGAAGAGGCTGGACTTGTGTTTTGCTCCTTATGAAACTGCCGCACTAGAGAATGCATTACTAGCTTCACACACCCACAACTGTTTCTAGACAAAGATAGCGCATTATTGAAGAGCTATTGTTTCTGCAGAGATATTTTATTTAAACCACTTGACACATTGCAATTTGGCTGCAAGATCGGTTTTCAGACTTCAAAAAAAATGTATTGGTACTGGAATTCACTTATTAACCAACAAAAAGGTTCATTGGCCAGTTTCACTCTTGCCGCAGAATGCAAATATTTGACCATGTCTGAAAGTTCAAATCAGTTTTAATATCTCATGGAATGTCTGTTGGTAATTATTACTACTGTTGCACCTCAAACATTTGTTTCCACATTAAAAAAACATAATCAGCACATAGCCACAAGTATCTAACAGACTTGTGTACTGGTATAAGAAAGCCACATAGCCATCAACAGGTTTGAGATTTCATAGAAATTCACTTCATGAAAGATTACATTTCCAAAAGTACAAAAGCAGAGCTCTGCTGTCCTTCCCACAGTGCATTGAGAAATAAGATTCAATCCATGACATTTAAAATCATTATATTTTCATGCTTTCAACTTGCAAATATGGATGTAACTTTTCCAGTTTGATACAGCAGTGGGCCCTTTCTGGTTGGGTGTGCAGTATTCCAGTACGTAAATGATGGGTTCCTCAGATATGCAGTGTAACAACTTTCAGACCAGACCTACTCAGTCAGTCTGAAGTCTCATCACCTTACAGAGGAACATGACTGAAAAGGTAAGACACAGATTCTCCATTGTGGGTCCTGCGTATTGCCTCAGCAAGGATCATCGATATATCAATCACCTGAAAGGAAAGAAACCAGACTAAGTGACTTTGTATTCAATACATTACTCATTCTTTCACATTAAATCCAAACAAAGATCAATCTTACCCGAACTTTTGAACAAATAGTCATTTTTTCTTCTTGCGGAATGGTGTTTGTAACAACAATAGCTTCAAAAGCAGCATTGTTTATTCGACTAATGGCAGGGCCAGAGAAGATACCATGAGTAAGGATAGCATAAACTTTGGTAGCACCAGCACACAGCAATCTGAAGAACAAAACATACATTGGTGACTTAAAAACTGCAGCCACAATACACAAGATATTGCAAAGATATTTAAAACAAAAAAAACCCATAAGGTTTAACAGACGAGTTTAACATTCTGCATGTTTGTGTTTGTGTTTGTTACCAGAAATCAAAGCTCACTGTTCACAAACAATGATGCACTTGCTTTCAGGCAGTGATCAACAAGGTAAATGGTTTATATTTCCACTTTCATAGCCAGAACCATCACTGCTTCTATTGTCACACGTAAATAACCTGATCAGGGAACCAAATGCAAAATTCTCAAGTTTGTTGATGTCACAAAACTGAGCATGATTGAGAATTGAGAGGTAGCAGCAAGGATGCTTCAAGGTGATTTAGACAAGTTGAGAGAGTAGCACACAAATGGCAGAGGCAATAGAATGTGGCTCAAATGTGAAGTTCTACACTTTAATGTGAAAAACATTTTAAAAAGGGTATTATTTAAATGGTGATACATTGGGAAGTGCAACGTATAACCGCATCTGAGTGCTTTTATACACTAGTCAACTCAATTAGAACAGGCAAATTATATTCCATCACACTCCTGACAAGTGCCTTGTAGATAGTGGAAAGACTATAGAGTCAGGAGGTGAGTTACGCACCATAATATTTCTAGCCTCTGACCTACTCTTCTAGCCACTATATTTATGTGGCAAGTCCAGGCGAGTTTCTACTCAATGGTAGTGTCACCCTCAGGATGTTGATTGGGTGAGAATGATGGTAAAACCATTAAATTTCAAAGGAAGTGGTTAGATGGCTTTTTTTTTAAAAACTGGAGGTGGTCATTGCCTGGTATTTGTGTGGTGCGAATGTTAGTTGCCACTGGTCAGCCCATGCCTGCATATTTTCCAAATCATTTTGCATTTGAACATGGGCTACTTCAGTTTCTCAGAACTCAAATACTCGAACATTTTGCAATCAGTGAATATCTCCACTTCTGACCTTATGATGGAGGGAAAGTCATTGAAGACGCAGCTGAAAGATGGTTGGGCCTAAGACACTACCCTGAGGAACTCCTGCACAGATATCCTGGAGCTGAGATAATTGAACGCTAACCACCATAACCATCTTTCTGTGTACCAGATATAACTCCAGCCAGCAGAGAATTCCTCCCCTTGATACACATTGATTCCAATTTTGCTAGGGATCCTTGAAGCCACATTCAGTTGAATGCAGCCTTGATGTCATGTTCTGTCACTCTCACCTTCACTCTTCAATCCAGCTTTCTTATCCATGTTTGAACCAAAGCTATATGAGGTCAGGAGCTGAGTGGTCTTGGTGGAATCCAAATCAGATGTCACTGAGTAGATTATTGCTGAGCAGATGCTGTTTCATAGCACTATTGATGACACCTTCCATCCCTTTATTGAGTGTAGACTGATAGGACAGTAATGGATTGGTTTTTTTTTATATAGTGGAAAATACCTGGGCAATTATCCACATTGTTGAGTTAAGATGCCACTGTTGTAACTGTACTGGAACAGATTGGTTCAGGGGAGTTGCAAGGTCGGCATGGTGGCTCAGTGGTTAGCATTGCTGCTCACAGCACCAGTGTCCCAGGTTTGAATCTAGCCTCGGTTGACTGTCTTTGTGGAGTTTGCACATTCTCACCATGTCTGCGTGGGTTTCCTCCAGGTGCTTTGGTTTCCTCCCACAATCCAAAGACGTGCAGGTCATGTGAATGGGCCATGCTAAATTGCCCATAGTGTTAGGTGCATTAGTTGGAGGGAAATGGTTCTGGGTCGGTTACTCTTCGGAGGGTCGGTGTGGACTGGTTGGGCTGAAGGGCCTGTTTCCACACTGTAGGGAATCTAGTCTAAAGGGCCTTCACTACTATTGTTGCAATGTTGTCAGGACCCATAGCCTTTGGAGCATCTAGTGTCTCCAACCATTTTATGATATCGTGTGGAGTGGATCAAATTGGCTGAAGACTGGCATCTGTAATGGTGGGGACCACTGGAGAAGGCTGAGATGGATCATTCACTCAGCACTTCTGGCTGAAGATTGCTGCGAATGCTTCAGACTTACCTTGTGCATTCATATTTCTGACTCTATCACTGAGGGATGAAGATATTTGTGGAGCCTCCTTAAGTTGTTTAATTGTTTGCTACCATTCACAATTGGGTGTGAGAGGACTGCAGAGCTCACATCTGATCTGCTGGCTTTGGGATTGTTTAGCTCTATCATGTGCTGCTTATGCTGTTTGGCAAGCAATTAGTTCTGCAGTGACATAATGTACCTTTTAGGAGCAAGGAGTTGTCCCCATTGGAGTAAATGAGATTTAGAAAGTTCCAGATATAATTCAGCGGAGATTTTTCTGTACTGCCAATTTATAATTTTATAAATTCCCACAGCACGTTATTAACCAGATACAATTTGGGTAAAGTTTCATTTTAAAAAGTTCTTTCAGCAGAAATGGGCATCACTGACAAAAACAATTCCTAACTGACCTTGAATGGAATAGTTTGAAGTTCTGGAGTTATGTGAAGGCCAGACCGGTAAAGATGGCAAATTCCCTTCCGTAAGGGACATTAATTTCATTTTACTGAGATGAGCTTTTAATTCCAGACTTTATTGAATTAATTTTAATTTCACCTTCTGCAACAGTGTGATTTAAACCTGTGCGCTGAAAGCATTAGCCAGAACCTCTGGAGTAACAGTCCAGTGACTATAAAACATTTTCCCATTACGATTCCCAGGAAGTTATCTGCATAGGACAGTCACCATGGGAAAGTGTAAAACACCGGGTCCTGTGTTTCTTTTTAAATTCTACACATTTTATTTTGTTTAAACAAATGATTTGATTTTTCAGCATATCGAGAATCCAGATCTTGCTCCTTTTCCTTCTGTTTAGGATCTATGACGCCACTTTTAGACTCTAGAGATCCATTTTGAAATAAGACAACTTGTCAGGTAAATGTTCATGAACAGTAACTTTAAGGCCTTCCTATTATGTTCATTCAATTCACAATGTGTGTTTTCAATAAACCTTGCCATTTCCTTTCTGTGCAATATGTCCTTTAAGATCAGGGCAGGCTGGGAAGTATATTGAAAGGTAAGTTTCCTGATTATAATATCTTTAGGTTACAACAAACAGCCACATGACTCAAGGTTGCCATGGGATGAACAGCTTGAGAAGCAAAGGTAACGAGGAAGCCAACTGCAGTAGGGTTGGGTTTTAGCTATGTTACTGTTTGACAGTTCAGAACACAAATTTTATAAGAGAAAAATGAGCAATGTTCTCTCAATGAAACAGTTTTATGTTTGGCAGATTTTAATTAGATCCTTGTGGCAAAGCAGGTTATTCACAAGAGAATCTGTATTATCTTGTGTCATATAACTAAATTGGACAAGACTCCGTGACAAAACTGAAACAGCAGCAGACACCGTCAGACCAATTAAAAAGTTAAAGGGGAAATATTTGGGTATCCCTGATCACATGGGTTCCATCTCAGGAATAAGAGGGGTGCAACAGAGTGAAATCATAAGTGCTATACTTTATCTCTCGTCAGGGGCAATCAAAATGGATTTTGAGAGTCTGAGAAGACTGTTTCTTTTAATAATTAATCAACTCTTCTACTGTGGACTGGACAAACCACTCACAGGTGTAGTGTCGTTAAGAACAGATCCAAACCAAACACTGATGAAATGCAAGCAAAATTGCAGAGACTGCTTTGAAATTGATTGAGAACCACGCAAAAGTGCTGAACATGGTGATGGAAAACTGAGAAATGACTATTCCCTTCGTAGAACACATCTTGAAGGTAATGTTCAGGGTTGCGCAGAAGAGAAAGAATGCCACTCTTGATTAGCAGCCTGCTGTCCAAGGAAGGAGGAGCATGGTGGTGATAAGCTATTCCTTATTAGAGAGGTGGTCATCAGAATAGGAGAGAAAAAGCATTCAAGAAGTGTGCCAAGGTTAATGTGGCCTAAACGTAAATGATAGATTTAGTGTGGTTTTAACAAACACTTTACATATTGATTTTAGACAGCAATCACTTTAATCTCACACACAACGAGAAGACAATTCACAGCAATAATGTGGGATCATGCGAAGTTGTTTGATTTGGAAAAATATTTTAATAATTTTAAATTATTATTTAAATGGACAAAGACTACAGCATTTTGAAGTACAGAGGAACCTAGATGTTCTAGCCCGTGAGCCACAAAATGTCAGTGTGCAGGTAAAGCAAGTACTTGAAAAGGCTAATAGAAGGATATCCTTAATCACAAGAGGAATTAAATATATAACTTAAGGAGGTTGTACTTCAGTTATACAGGGCACTGGTGAGGCTGTACCTTGAATATTGTACAGACTTTTCTCATTTAAGGAAGGATGCCAATTGCTTCATGAGTGTATATTGGAACGGCTGGGCTTGCTTTCACTGGAGTTTCAAAGCATGAAGGGTGACACTATTACAGTTTAGAAGGTCTACGATTAGAATGTTGGATTCTTGTGGGTCAATCCACTTTTAAAATTAGCAGTCTACCATTTAGAGTAGAGGAGAGTTTTTTGATCAAAGTAAAATGTAAAAAAGATAAACAGAGATCAAAAAACATGCCAATCTCAAAAAAATTGTTCTCGCTCATACTCACTTGGCTAACTAATATATATTTTAAAAATAGCTCACATTCAAAAACCAGAATGCTCTCCTCAAAAAAGGCACATCACAAAATAATTGAACAAGAGTGCTACGTATGGCAGTCAAACACTTATTTGACCTTAGCTTTAAGTCCTTGAAGAAGCTTCAATTCAAGGAAGCAGAAGGCACAACATCTGCTCTGTGATTTTCCAAATGCTCCTTGTCCCCCAGCACTGTGTACACATGCAAACCCAGCATTCTTCACTGGAAAAAATATCGTCTGGGAACCATTTTGCTCATAGTTACTTACTTGTCAGCAGCATGACATATTGTCCCACATGTGTCTGCCATGTCATCCACAAGAATGGCCACTCGATCTTTAACATCACCAACGAGCACCATCCTATCTACCTCATTTGCCTTCTTTCTCTCTTTATGGATCAGCGCAAATTCAACATTCAACCTATCTGCAATTGATGTTACCCTAAAGTGAAAACCACAAAGAAGTGCATTACAGCATCAGTAAGCAAACTGGAACCTCTGTCAAGATTTAGCAGTTTTCCAGCTGGAAGAAAGGCAGCATTATACAGATCAAACTATGAGACATATGATGTGAATCAAGAATGTTATTTTTGAATTTGTAATTGAAGACTGCACCCAATATAACTGCTTTTTGGCATCCCTCATTTCTGTGAAATATGAACCATGAAATTATAATTAAAACGCAATTTTCTCTTACATTGGTATATTGTATGGACTATTTAAATAGCACAACCAGAGCAATCAGCAAATTGTATATTAATAACTGGACTCAACCACTCACCTTTTGGCTCCACCAGCATCAGGAGAGACAATTATGGAATTTCTCCACTCTGGAATATTCTCCTTTATCCACTGCAGTACTGCTGGCTCTGCATACAAGTTATCCACAGGTATATCAAAAAAGCCCTATTCAAGGATGATTAAAGTAATCAGTTTTTGGAGAAAGGCTAAATGTACAGTATTCTTAGCTTCAATGATGTCTCCAAACGCTCATTGATTAAATTTGTTTGGAACAATGGATCTTCCTGCCCACTGAACCCTTTACCTGGAATCTTCAGATTTTGTTTTTCAAGTAATAGCAACAGCAATTTTATAAAAAGTTGATTCATTATGTTAATCAACATTCATTGTTACAACTTTAAATTTTTCAATTATACTTGTTTCAAGCGCTTCTGCAGATAGGAAGTTAACCAATTGAACAATTAAAGCATTTCATCCAAGGTAAATATAAAAAGACAATTCTTTGTTCACACCATTCAAATGATTCAATTAGAATAAATGGAATAGCAGATATAATTGATACACTAAATGCAATCAGTTACCTGTATTTCTACAACTTAAGCAAATCTATTTTGATGAATTTTTTATTCAGGTTCATCACCTTTAAAATACTGAACATACAGAATATGAAAAACACAAAACATGTCGAACTTGATTGAAATTACAGTTACAAATAAAATCAGTGACTCACTTTGCCATTTACACAGACATCTAAATCACATTGCATAATATCCCAACAGCAGCGTATTGGTCAATGTGTCACAAAGTTGGTTACTTTTTTCTAAAGCTGTTCCTTTTCTCAAGGATACTAAGTCCTTGGGTTTTTTTTCAGAGGGTCAATAAACCGCTCTCGGTGCTGATTAGACTGGCTTGGTACAGAGATTAAAGGGTGTTGAGAGGCCTTTGTTATATGTAGGAGAAAGTGAGGACTGCAGATGCTAGAGATCAGAGCTGAAAATGTGTTGCTGGAAAAGCACAGCAGGTCAAACAGCATCCATGGAGCAGGAGAATCGACGTTTCAGGCATGAGCCCTTCCTCAGGAATTCTCCTGCTCCTTGACCTGCTGCGCTTTTCCAGCAACACATTTTCAGCTTTTTAATATGTAATCAGGCCAAAAGTGGTCATATTTAGAAGTGACCTGGATAATGAGAGAGGTGAGGTCAGTTCTCTAGCTGAGCAGTTTACTTCAGTCCAGAACTAGTTGGGAGTTCAACAGTGAGCTGTGTGGAAACAAACTCTCTCTCTTTTTGCTTTCTTGCCCGAAACGTCAATTTCGAAGCTACTTGGATGCTGCCTGAACTGCTGTGCTCTTCCAGCACCACTAATCCAGAATCTGGTTTCCAGCATCTGCAGTCATTGTTTTTACCTTCAACCTGTAAGCATCTGTTCCACTTGTTCAAGTGGGTTTGCTTATTGGGACTGTTGTGTATATTCAGAACAGCATAATTTAGTTTAGATAGACAGAGTTCTGTAGGGGTTCTTTATTCTGTTCTTTGCGTTTCATTGTGTAATCTTGTGAATAAATTTTTGTCTGTTTTAAAACCTGGTAGTCAACCTAGCTATCTCACTCCGGGTAATTTTCACTGTACACTTAACGAAACAAATTGCAAAGTTATGGTTTGGACTGCCTACTTAAGAATGTTGAGTGTGGTCTGGCCTAGTCCGTAACAGACGTTTGAAAATTCAGTCCAGTGCCTTGTCTTTTTGTCTTCACATCGTGCTCTCTACAAATTTTAGATCGATTATAGGGGAAGAGGCAGATATTCATTAAAGAGAATACTTGAGAGAAGACTCTTAATTCATTTTTATGTATTGCGCCTGAAGCTCTCCCTGTTTAAGAGGAGGGTTGATTTACACCTACATCGACAGCTATTTTTGCCTTTGATAATTAACCACATATGTTGA
Organism: Chiloscyllium punctatum; assembly: GCF_047496795.1. NCBI lineage: Eukaryota > Metazoa > Chordata > Chondrichthyes > Orectolobiformes > Hemiscylliidae > Chiloscyllium > Chiloscyllium punctatum. The sequence continues at coordinate 30,750,785 of NC_092753.1, forward strand.
TTTGCACTTTTGAAGAAATCATCTGTTACTAATCAGAGGTCAACCACAATGCTCAAATGGTGCGATGCACAAAGACAGATCCCTGCTGTCCCAGGTAGCAGACTAAAATGAAACCCTAATAAAGCTCAGTTATCATTTGCAGAATACTCTAATCAGCTTGCACCAACTAACAGAGCATATCAAAAACAAAATGTGACCCTGATTTACCACCCAACAGTGGCATTTGTCAAGTGCTCCTTCAAAACATGTGGTTTTCTTTGATTAAGAACAGATTTTTTTTGCAACGAATAACTCTTGCTGTTTCCAATTGACGACACAAAATAAACAAATTGTGCAGTTAATTAACAAACATGTGGCCAAGAAGAGTTCACACACTGCATCTCGTTAGACCTTTTTAGAAAAATATTGCCTAATAAGAGATATTTTGGCATGGTTAGATAGTCAATATGAAGTCTAGCTGCTAATACTTGACTAAAATGATGTAATGCTTTACACCAACCTGTATCTGAGAGGCATGCAAATCCATGGTGATGATATGATCTGCTCCAGCAACTGACAACATGTTGGCCACAAGCTTGGCTGAAATTGGGGCACGACTCTAAAAGAAGACAGATGTGAGTCAGATCTCCGACAGCACAAATGCATGAATTCAGCCCAGATAATGTTCCAATCTGTCAGGATTCTTCAGGAACTGGTTAATTCTCCTGTAATAAATCAAGTTGGAGTTACATTGCATTCAGTGGAAATCCACATTACTGAGCGACACTGTTTCCTGGAATGTGTTATCCCACCTTGGGTCATTAATGCACTCCATCAGAGTCACTGTCAAGTATATCTAACCTCAAAAGTACTTTATAACAATGCAGATTTAGCATCACTGATGGGTTGAACTGAAATGTATTGACCTATGTTGATTGAGAAGGCATGAAGACAATTACTTGAATGGAAACGGTTAAGGAAAGCCATACACAACAGTGAAATACTCGACCTGAGTGTTGAACTTCATAAAATATAGCATGCTAATGTGGCTATTACTGCAAAATGAGGACTAAGGACTCAAATCTCTCAAGTGAGATGACTCACTTTCTGCTTAAAAGCCCAAACTTAGTCACTATCAGCCTGGTCCAACTTATCAGTTTTTCCAGATTCCAAAACAAAATAAGTTTCATATTCTGAAGAAAGAACCAATTCCAGCCATCAATTTTTAGTGGCAAGCTGTGATACAGACAACCAATTTGAAGCTGCAATTCTGTGGAACTTCATTTCAGTCACCAAGAATAGGGTATTATTCTTGGAATGTTTTAGCTTTCTTGACTAACTCATGAAAAATCCTTTGCATTATACAGGAAAGTAAACGTAGGGCAGATTGGTAACAACCAGGAAACTGGAACTCAAGACTTTCAATTGAAGATAGGTTTGGTGCGCAATCTTTTTTATAATACATTTTGTTAAGATTTCCAAGTATCTGCATTTTTGACAAGTCAATTTCAAGTAAGGCACAAACCTACAAGAACAGAACTCAAAAACCAAAAGGAAATTCCTGTAACACATACCATGTAAAATACAAACTCATCGTCAATGTGCCTACTTGAGAGTGTATATTTCACTCTCCCTCTGGTACGTGAATAATGTCCAAATGAAGACACAATAGCACTGGGGAATGGAATGTTGCCTAATTTTGACTGTTGGCATTGGTCATTTTCAAGTCAAACATACCAGTTATGTGTAGAATAAAGACTTTAACAGTGTATTAGGTCATCCTAAGTCCAACTTTACAGTAATTCTCATGACACTAGAAGAACACTGGACACAACTGCCACTAGTTCAAGGCTAGGCAAGACTAGTGTGTGTCAAAATGGGAACACTTGTGTTATAACTCATTAACAAGAGACTAATCTGTTTAGTAAACCTAATATGATACAGATTTATAAACGTACTTTAGAATTTAGAAATCCTGATGAAAATATTATAATTAAAACTTAGTAAATGAAGCACTGTAGCACAATTGTGCTAGTTTTTGACTCAGAGTTCAGTTAAATATGAGTAAAGCTTAAAAATGGCAATAAGCAGCCAGAAAGATTGACCAAGTATTTTTCACATGCTAGCATGAAGTCCTTGTGCAGCACTTCACTGATTCTCAAGAGAATTTAGTGTTAACTTCTATTTATTTCACCAAGAGAAACAATCCACTTAATTGAAGAAAATAAAGTAACATTTAAACTGATGTTCAACTCAGTCAATTTGTTGAAAAACATGTGAAATTAGTTTATCCTGTGTATCATTTGGACATCCTAGTCTTTTCAACAAGCATAATACAAAGGCTTCTTGTCAATGGCTATTAAGTGAACTGAATTTTCTTTTTAAATATTACAACAGACCAGTTGTATTTGATATCAAAAGGGCCATTTTATTCTATTTTAGGAGTAAATTAGACATCTGAGCTACTCAATTAACTGAAAAATGAGATCTATTAATTCAGAAAACCCGAGAACTGTTGAGAGCCACTGGTAAATGTTGGTGAGATGAATTCGTAAAAGCACAAACCATGGAAACAAATTTTAAACAGTAGTTGGACATAGCAACGTCCCTCAAATGACAATCATTAATATATTTGAACAATTTGTACTTAAGGTTATTTGCTTGAGAAGTTGGAAGGGAACAGCCAGGGAATTCCTAGAGGCATGGCACTCATCCACAGACTCTATCAACAAACACATCAACCTGGACCCAATATACCGGCCACTACAGCGGACAGCTGGAACTGACAACCGGAAGTGGCAGAGACAGGCCACTATAAATGCCGGAGGAAACAGCACAGAAGCACTTCACAGGAGGCTCCCAAGCACTGAGGATGTCACCTAGACAGGGGGAGAAACGTTTGCAAGACAAATTCCCAGCTCGGCGAACATTCCCTGTTGGGTCCCTTGCATTGAAATAAATGCAGTTTAATTTATTAGTGCTACCTTGTCCCTGCCTGCCCTGACTGTTTGACTCGCTTCTGTTCTCAACTGTACCAGTCTCAGATTGATCTCTTTCCTCACTATTTCCCTGGGTCCCACCCTCCAAGCAGCTCTCGCAAATTACCCTGCCAGTATATTAGTCCCCTTCCAATTTAGGTGCAAACCATCCTTGTTCAGGTCACTTCTACCACAAAAGAGATTCCAATGATCCAAAAATGTGAATCCTTCTCCCATACACCAGCTCCTCAGCCAAGCATTCATCTGCTCTATCCTCCTATTCCTGCCTTCACTAACTTGTAGCACTGGGAGTAATCCAGGTATTACTACTCTCGAGGACCTCCTTTTAAATTCCTGCCTAACTCTCTAATCTCCTTTCAGAATCTCAACCGTTTCCCTTCTTACGTCGTTGGTTCCAATGTGGACAATGACCTCTTGCTGGCCCCTCTCCCCCTTGAGAACGTTCTGCATCCTGTCTGAGACATCCTTGACCCTAGCACCAGGAAAGCAACACACCATTCTGATTTTTCGCTGCTGCCCACAGAAACATCTGTCTGTACCTTGGACTGGAGTGTCCCATAACCCAACGTACCCCTCGTTGCATTAGAGCCAGTGTCAATACCAGAAACTTGGCTGCTCGTGCTACGTTCCCCTGAGAATCCATCACCCCCTACATTTTCCAGAGAAAAAAAATCACAGAACTTTTTAAAAGTTACATTCTCAAGTGAACGTTAACAATAGGTTTGCCCAGATAATGCAGTTAAGGTGCGAGCTTGCCCTGTGTGTGACTATTTGTGCCCTAATGTTCAGACGGATTCTAACCCAAAAAAACTGATTTACAGAATCTTTCATAGACTCACAGAGTTTTTGAGCAAAATAAAATGTAATTCTGCATTTACACATTCACCCCTCAGATTTATATGCATGGCTGCACATGTGTATGTGCCTATGGGGGCGTGGGGGAGTGTATCTATGTGTCTGTGTACCCAACAAACCACTTCAGTAAAACAGAAGTCATCTCAACTACTTGAGTTACACTTTAATCCTTTCAAAGATGAACTATAAACAGCCCCTTTGAGCACCAAGTTTCCCAAACTAAACTAGTCCCATTTGCCTGCATTTGGCCCATGTCCCTCCAAACCTTTGCTATTCCTGTACTTATCCAAATGTCTTTTTACATGTAACCGTACCTGCATCCATCACTTCCTCTGGCAGTTCATTCCACACACTAAACACCATAGTGTGAAGAAGTTGCCACTTAGGCCTGTTTTAAATCTTTCTCCTCTCACCTTAAACAATATGCCCCCTAGTTTTGAACTGAAGCAGAATTAGTGTATGCACACTGTAGGCAGTTACTTCAATAAATATCATACAAGTTTAAAAGCATTTTCCTCCTTATGAACGGGGGTGGAAAGGAGTGGGTCAAGGTGAGATCACCAGATTTGACAATACAAATTATCACTATCAAAGTTTATTGATAGCGCCTCAGTGACAAAACATAAACAAGCAAATAGCTTTTTATTTCATCCAAACAATTCTCCTCTAAATTGGGTAATCTTGACACAGATATAGAGGATGTTGGCTTTGACAGCTCAAATCATCTATCACTCATTTGTCCACATTACTGTCCAAAAGTATGGTCTAACTACACGGAGGAAAATAGTTGTTTTAGAAATTTACCAGAAATCAAATTCCTTGAAAGCAAACTTTACATCAGACAGAGACGACACGAACTGCTGAAAGATTTTGAAGCTAAGTGCATAGTGACTGAAGTATGCAGTAGTTGGAGAGATGCTATTGAACATTTCCACAGACTTTAAGACAGACAAGTAGCAGAATATATAACTAGATTGTGACTGTCCAGACTCATTTCATGTACAATCAGAGTAGCAGAAAAATTCACATCAGTCAGGTTGTCTCTAGCATCAGATTCCTGAGGTGAAGGGTCTAGATTTAACACAGCCTTTTACTTGTCACAAAAGTCAGTGGCTATTACTCGTGCTATACCTATTTTTCAATATTAATTGAGTTAATCTTCAAAGAATCTTTCAGAGTCAGAGTCAATCTGTAGAGGTAAACTAATTATTCCCCCGTCACTGGGAGAGAGCCATCATACTTTATATAGTTTCTAACTTGCTTCTGAAAGAAAATTGTTCCTATTCATGAATTGCAAACAGTTTCCAGTCAAAACTTGCACCCTCAAACGTTCCCTTGCCTCCAACCCCACAAACAGTTACCCCTGAATAGTTGCATCAGGTTACCATGCAATCAGATAGAACAACAGTTCATACAAACAGGATCCAAGACACCAAAAGCAAAAGATTGGTGTACAAATATTGGTTCACTTATTGACTGTGGAGCAGGCCAATGTCAGAAATACCATGACAGCAACTAATGTTATATAGCAATGAACGTGATAAACATTTAAAATGAATTAGCCAACAGTGCGCTGGTACGTATATCGGTATCTGAACAGATTGTTTCCAACTTGTAAAACGTATACTTTTTCAAAAAAAACCCAAAAGGTATTGTGCAAATAGTAACTCTAATATTGGCAGTATATAAAAAAACTGAAAAATGTTGACAGAAGAGCAATGACCAAATATACTAACAGGAAAACGAAGTTTGAGATGAAAAGCACAAGATCTTTGTAATACGTACATTCAAGTCGTAAGATTGTACTTCAGTATCACAGGGCATTGGTGAGACCACATTGGGGGTACAGTTTACAGTATTATATCTTTGTAAATCTTTATTTAAGGAAGAATGGATTTGTGTTGGAAGCAGTTCAGAGGTTCAATTGATCTGCAATAGGAAGGGTGCTCTGAAACCTGAGGGGATGCAGAAAATATTTACAAGGATGTTGCTGGGGTTGGAAGGTTTGAGCTACAGTGAGAGGCTGACAAGGCTGGGCTATTTTGCCTAGAAGTCGAGGGTGATCTTCATAGAGGTTTATCAAATCATAAGGGGTATGGATAGGGTGAATAGCCAAGGTCTTTTCCCCAGGATAGAGAAGTCCAAAACTAGAGGTTTAAGGTGAGAGGGGCAAGATATAAAAGGGACAACATATTTTACACAGTGGGTGGTGCATGTATGAAATGAGCTGCCAGAGGAGGTCGTGGAGGTGGTATAATTACATGATAGTTACATGAATTGAAAGGATTTAGAGGGATATGGGTGAAATGCTGACAAATGGGACTAGATTATTTTAGGATATCTGGTCGACATGGATGAGTGGGACCGAAGGGTCTGTTTTTGTGCTGTACATCTCTATGACTGACTAGAATAGTATGGAAATCTGGTTGGCATGGAGGAGTTGGACTTTTCCTTGCTGTATGATGCTGGCTCTGACTAAGATCTGAAGATGGCATGTTATCTTGTGAAGAAGGCAAGGCTTGTATCCTATGGAGTTTCATAGACTGACAGATGGCTTGATTAAGGAAAGCAAGGGGTGAATGGAGTTAGGCAGGAATGTAGATGAGGTAACAATGGTTCAGAACACATGGACTCCTTTCCATTCAAAGCCTATATATCATATGTATGAACAGGAATGGAAGGTTATACAGGAACTGTATACTTTATTAGTTCAGCCATAATATGAGTACTGTGCACAGTTCTGATCACCTCATCAGAGAAAGGATGTAATTACATGAGAGAAAGTGCAGATATGAACTGTGAGGATGTTGTCTTGACTCTGAAAATATAACCAAAGAAACAGTGGCTCAGTGGTTAGCACTGCTGTCTCACAGGGCCAGGGACCTGGGTTCGATTCCAGCATCGGGCGACTGTCAGTGTTGATTTTGCACAAATCTCAGTGTCTGTATGGGTTTTCTCCGGGTGCTCTGGTTTCCTCCCACAATCCAAAGATGTGTAGGTTAGGTGAATTGGTCATGCGAAATTGTCCACAGTATTCAGGTATGCATAGGTTAGGTTCATTAGTCGGAGTAAACGTAGAGTAATAGGGTAGGGGAATGAGTCTGGGTGGGATACTCTTCAGTGTGGACTTGTTGGGCCAAATGGCCTGTTTCCACACTGTAGGGATTCTGGGATTCTAAGAAAGATTGGATACATTGGGGTTGCCCATTTTGGAACAAGGAGAGTTTTGTGGTGTTCAAGGTTGTGAGAGCATATTTATCTTCGCATCAATGTCAGCGACTAAGGAGCATAAACTTAAACTGATTGCTAAAAATATTAGAGGAATAGTAGTAATAGTAATAACCAGAGTAATAACTTTTTTCTCTAGGAGGGTGGTTGGGGTCTCAAACTCATTTCGTGAAACAGCAATAGATGTGGAAACCCTCAACCTACTTTTAAGCAACTGCCTAGATATGAACCTTAACTGTAGCCCTTTCACATGGAAGGCCAAATATGAAAGTGGGATTAGGCGGACTGATTCAGTTCTCAATTTGTGCAGAAAGGATGGGGCAAATGGTCTCCTTCTGTACTGCAATTTTCACAAAATTCTGAACTGCATTTCAAAAACATGCTTTGGAAATATTCTTTATCAAAAACTACTTTCAAACAATCATCTTGATGAACAAAAGGCACAATCTCAACAGGATATTCAGGAATTTGTAAATAAAAAAAGTCCAAGAATTGACATTCGTCAGTTGCCAGATCAAAACCATAATCTGTGTAGTTAATGGAACCAAGATTTCTCCCCATAAAATGTTTTCAATTATACTTCACGTAGGCACACCGTTTTTCCCCATAAATGAAATGAACCGCAACTATCTTAATTGAACCTGTTATTGTTCTACTACATATCTGTTCTATGAATCATATTGTGCACCAGTTTCCTCTCATCTCTCCTACAATCCAACCAAAAAACTGTTACCTTGTCTTTTTTGTCTTGTCGTGCGTAGGGAAAACAAGGAATAACTGCAGTGACTCGAGAGGATGATGCAAATTTGCAGGCATTGATCATGATTAACAGCTCTATCAAATTATCATTGATTTCCCCACAGCCACTTTGGATTATGTATACATCTTCTCCTCGCACACTCTCCCCAATTTCCACACTGCAAAACAAAACAAAATGGATGAGTTATTACTTTAAGAAAGCTCCACAAAAGAGATTAAAAACACTATTCATTTTCCAGATAAGTGCTGTTGAGAGGTCAATGTTTTGTCAGGTATTTGGACTAAAAAATGTAGTTTAAAACAAGGTAAAATGGAGCAGGTGACTTCCTACAATTTGTGCTAAGTGTATATCAATGTGACTTGGCTGCCCAGGGAACTGGGGCTCAGGTCACGTTCTGGTAGAACCAAAATGCCAGCTTTCACACCCAAAAGAACATGCAATGGAAGAAAAAGTGAAACAGAGGCCAATGCCAGCACAATGGAAAAAAAACTGTTCTGTTAGCCCCCAGACAAGAAAAAGTGTATAAATTTAAGGATGCTGGAAACTTTGCCTCGCCAGAAATCTTCATCACTGGAGTTGACCTTGCTGCTGAAAGTAATTTCAAGGATTCCCAGAAGACCAAGTGAATCAATTTCTAGCGAATGCTGGACTTTCCAATTCAGTGAAACAAGGAGGAGGTAGCCTTTTGGAAGCTGGGAGAAACTTCAAATTGAATCCTGCAAAGACCCAGATTCTGTCGAAAGCACACTAAGGCGGCAGTTTTGGGGGTGACCCAGGAATTGGTAGTGGTTTTGCCATGTTAGGAAGTGAGTGGAGGAGGGATGACAATATATTTTGTTATTTTGTGTATTAGTTAATATCAGTCCGAGGCACGGTTTCCCAATTTGTTCCAGTTCCAAACTCTTAAGGTTCCAAGTAAGGAGGGGGGAACAAACTAGCTCCCATTCTTAAAATGCTAAATTATTGAGAGATCCCTAAATTGATCCCCTGGAATGTAAATACCATTTCATAAATGAATTGGTCTCTGCATGAATGCTATTGCTACCAATAAATAAAGTAGCTTGTTCCATAACTATTGCCATTTAAGATGTTTAACCTATCAGATATCTAGATCAGGTTAAACAACCTGAATTTAATGCTCAAAGATGGGTGCCTGCTGCACTGTATGATTTTATGAAAGTTAAAAATGTTGTATGGACAAGGAATATCTTCACTGCAACTATGTACCAGGGCTTTCAAAAAAAATTATCGCTCTGCCTGAAACTAAAACTGCCCGAAAGGAAAACCAAACGACTGACGTTCACATCTTTTGAATGAAGTAACTTAGTTCTACTATGAAGGATGTTTCCCAGCATTCAATAAGTGGGATATAATAAATGTTGTGTTGCTTCATATAGTATTTTAAATCTAGAACTACTGCTAGATTTTCCAAAGACTTAGGATTCTTCATGAAACAAACGTAATATTAACTGAGAGAGCAGACTTGTTCTGGTTGAAAAATTAAAAGTGTAGTCTGAGGATTTTTGCATCACTTGGTCACTAAACCAAGACAATTTTTTTAAGCATCAAAAAGCCACTCAACGATAAGTTTATTAAACAGACTCAGTGTACTAAAAATTACTTTTTTAGCAACTCAAATTCCCAGGTGTAAGTACACTTAATCCAACCAAGAAATGGAAAGGGTTGGGGGGGTGGGGGGTGTGGGAAAGAATATAGCCAGGTATTCCACACCCAATTATCATCAATTACATACAGCACCTTCAACAAAATAAAGCATTCCAAAGCACTTCACAGGAAGATTACAAAACAAAGTATTATGTTGAGTCGCACAAAGAGATATTAGTTAAGATGGCCTGGAGCTTGCTGAAGGAGGTAAGCTTTAAAAAGTGGAGTGTCGAGTGGCCTAAAGGTGTAAGCAGGGTATTCCAGAGCTTGGAGCCAAACAACTGAACGTGCAGCGATTAAAATTAGAGATGGCAAGAAGCTCAAATTGAGTGCAGATATCTCAGAGGGCTGAGAAGCTGGAGGAGATAGGTACAATCAAGATCACAAAAGGGATTTGAAAGTAAGGATAGCATTTTAAAGCCAAGATGTTGCATGATCAGGATCCAAGGAAGGTCAGTGAGCAACAGGGTAACAGGGGAATGGGACTTCTGAGTGTTAAGATATGGCCAGCACAGTTTTAGATAACTTCAAATCTGTAAGTGGTAGAATGTAGAAGATCTGCCAGACATACATTGGAATAGCACAGAGCAGTGGTAATGAAGGCATGAATGAAGCTTTCAGTTACATAATGAACAAGGCAAAAGTCAGACCATATTATAAAAGGTACAAATAGGTTGTTTTAACCATAGAACAAATAGAAGGTTAAAAGTTCGCCTGGAGACGAAATATGATACTAAAAGATACAAACAAACTGATTTAAAATCAGATTGTTGCCAGGAAGATTAATGGAGTCTGTAGCTAGGGAACAGTGTTTGAGAGATTTAAATTACACACAAAATTTAGGTTCAGTTACAGAATGGAAGGGACACAGCATGATTGCAATGACATCATTCAACTTAAAGACTTTCAAGGAAGGGATTACAGTTTAGAAAAGACTATTTTATTTTCGGTCTGCTTTTTTTCCATTTGCAGTTATAGAATTAATATCAACAAAAAGGTAAAAACCAATAAAGCTCCTCCTCTGCCACAGTTCTTCTACATTTGCTAAATGTGCAAACAGGACAGAGAGCACAGGAACACTTGTGGAATAACTACTTTTTTGGAGGATCAGCAATGACCTGATGCATTAAGCAGTCTTCTCTGCACTGTAATAATTCTACGATGTTTCATCAGTGTTCTGCAGAAATAGCAATGCAACATTCACAAAAGCAACAATCCCAGGGAGAACTTCACTAATGGTGAAATATTAGCTTGAACTAAATGGGGTCTTGCCACCTAATATTTCCAGTTGGCCAATACAAAACTTACTATGCCCAAACAGAGGCAGCTTTCTATGAATTACTAAAACTTCTAAATGTAGAATGCGGGCTGTGCCAGTATTTGATGCCCATCCTTAAATGCTCTTGAACTGATACGTCTACTAGTCTCAAAAATAGATTAGTGAATCAGAGATTTTTACCACAAATTTTTTTAATTCCAGATGTTACTGAATCCAGATTTCACTACATTTTTTCAGTGAGCTTTGAAAGTATGTCTCCAGAACATTATCAGTCAAATGACATTACCCTTGGCTCTCCACACAGTTCACCTACCTTCACAGTACTGGTTTGATAGAGGCCTATTTTATATATTGACCGCCATTGGTTTGTAGTGAATTAGTCACCATATAATCCAATTTTTATTATGTGATTACGTAAATATCACAAATCACTGACTCCTGTCATAATCTGTCAACCAAACCAGTAACCACTAAAGAATAAAACGTAAATTGTTCTTGCCTTATGACAGAAAATTGAGGTAACAAAGTTAGAAATAAAAAAAAAGTAACTATGTATGTTGTCAGAAGTAACCAAAGTCAGATTACCCTAAAAAACCAGATTTGAATATTCCCACCACAGACTTATGCCTCTGCTGTGTCTCCCAAGCAGCAAAGCTTATTTTAAGCAACAACAACAAAACAAAACCACAACTGGCTGGAGAAATGAAATCTCTCATCAGGCAACTGCTTTCAGAGACATTTTGCAGCACTCCTCAAAACTTACAAAGCTTGGTTTTAATTATATGTAGTTGAATCATAGCACAGTATGTAGAACAAATTGGTAATTGGTATTCGGTCAGAACTTTCCCTTTTCACGAGTTTTAACTTAACCAGCCACTAATTAGTTTCACATGGATTTTCATTCATTCTAACTGGGTTCTGAACAGGCGTCCTTTCAGAGAATAGCAGTCCTGGAATCTAACCTCTACCATTCGGAATCATAAAACATGCTGACGGCCCGGTACATGACAGAATCTAGCCAAGGTGAGATATAGGTTAATATCAATCACAAATTTGCAGAGATATGCAAGCCATAATCTTTGAACTACTGTACATACAGCCCAGCCGTTCTGTCCCACTTATGATGCTTATTCATTATTCATGATGTTTACATTTTATGGGCCAAAGATTTGGAAACGATTTATTGGAATGCGTTTATCAGAACTGTCACTTTAATACCACAATCTATTAGTAATGAAAACATATAGGGACCAGGAAATTTCATACCTTCCAAGAGGGCCAAATACCAAATGTAGGCCATAAAAACAGGAAGCTTGACCACTCAGTCTTATCGCACTGTCACGACAGTGCAGCTGCCATTTAAAGCAGAATACCATGTTTACGTCACGAACATGACAGCCCCGTAACTGAATCTCAAACTTAGTGTAAGCTTGTATATTCAGTCCTCATTGTCCACTTATTTGTTACCTGTGGATTCGCATACTCAGAGGTCGGACCCAGACCCCATTCTCATTTCACCATACTGTCTAGTTCAGTCTGCCTTTGTAAAACAAAGGACGACAATTGGTTTACCAAGGAGTGGTGTCTGTGTTTTTGTTAAACCACAGGAAGTCCTTGTCCCATCCCTCATGGATGACAGGCTTGAGCATAGAGATATAAAACATAAATTTCACCCATCACACCAGTGCACTGCACCCTTCTGTCCAAGACAAAATTTGTATCCAGTAACTAAAATCAGTAACTGCTCACCAGCCAGATACAGTCAAAAAGTACAAAATTAAGTAATGTTACTTAATCATAGCATTTAGTGGCATCTCCATTGGTTCATGACATTTCTTTTGCAGTTACTGGACAGAGAAGATCATGTAAATTGCAGCTTTTCTGGTTCTGAAAGCAAAGACTCTGCAGTCAAACTAGGCTAACACGAGCACATACTCTTCACACTATGATTAGGAAGGAGATGTCTCAATAGTTTGTCACAGGCACTATGCTTGCCCTTGTCCCTTTTCAGGGTCATAATCCTTGTGACACATCCATGATATGACCACCTCCCTCCAGAGACTGAAATTTGTGTAAGTTTGTAGGAGTGCAGGTTTCCATGTTTGATACATTCAGGCAGTATTACATTAGCACCAGGCTCTTTGCTCATTGTAAGTAAGTTAAATACCATTAAGGATTTGGCACCTATCTCTGCCATGACATGCTTTGTAAAGTGTCTAGACCTTCCTTGGTGAAGGAGTTCCACAAAAAGTAAAACTCAAAGTAGTGTGCCACCATCTGTCCAACTGTGTATGGCATTTGGTGACAGCTTCCTTATCTTTGTTTTTGATAGCCAAATTCTTTGATGAACGTTGATTTCATTTCTTCAGAATTTCCTGGGTTGAAAGGTATTTGGATATTCTGGTAATATTTTAACCAATATTCTTGGGGTACTACTTAATAGTTTGTTCACTTTACGTAGCCTAATGCAGAGTCATCTTGCATGGATCTCTGTCAATTAATTGAGTGTATTGCGTGGCTTTCAGGTTCCATCGTTGTATGTCAGCCTTGAACCATTTACATTTTTCCACTCTTGCTCAGAGACTGCCAGCTCAACTGAGCCAAGGAAATGATTTTCAAAACTAGGTAGCTAGTATGGCTGATGGCACTCTGCTTACAATGAAATGCTTCAAAGATTGCATCCGAAACCTACTGTACACAAGGGAGTGATCTGTACCAGTTGGTCTTATTAAAGCTGAGATTGAGAATGTGGTTCTGACTCACATCCAGTATCCAATTGGTTTAAATGTCCTGATCTTGAATGTCTTCAGGACACACAGTACCATAGTATGTTCTGAAGGAGGTGCAAGTAACAGAAAGCTCATGGTAGCAGCAAACCTCAACTAATATCTGCCCCTTCCCAGGCCACAATACTAGAGATAGGATGGGCATGTCTTTGTACCACTCATGTTGTAGTACAGTTGACTTTTAATCACTCTCTGAAATAGCCTAGTAAGCCAGTGAGCTCAAGGTCATGCTTGCAATGCCTATATCTATGACTGAAGTAAGAAAATAAATCTCCATGAATTACTGATGTTCTGATTTGGAGATTCTACAGATAGAAGTGGCAAATTCTTCAAAGAACTGTGGGTTCTTTATGCTGTGTCGCCTCTGGAACACAATAAAACACTGAAGTAAAGGTATTCATGAGGTTAACTAACTCTGAGTGGGGATGTAGATGGAGAGAATATGTCTTAAACCAGCTTTTTTGAGGTGGGAGAGATTTGTTTCAATAAGGAGAACAGTACATTTCTTAAACCAAAGAAAACACACTGCTGATGTGTTTCCTCTGCCTGATGGACATGTAATTTTTAAAATTTCAGTGATCCACTCTCAGCAAGACTCATTTCTCGAATTCAGACTACCAAGTTCCATATCAATCACAGCTGTTTTGTACACATTATTATTGAGCTACACATTGACTGTCAAGCCTGTGCACATGCTCCTAACCAAAAATGTTTTTTTTTAATTGGTTAAATGCTATGGATTTGGTTCACTTGTTGTGCACAAAACCTAAGCTTCAAACACTCACTGAAGCAGATGGGCCACACTGTGTCAGTGCCCTACTGATCAGACACTGCCCAATGTGAGGTGGGCAGTGGCTGACCAGTGGGATGTAATGATGCCTGCCACCACTGGTGACAGCACACAACAACCAGACTTTTTGTTCCTTTGCCTTCAACTCTCCCTAAGTGTCCTGAAAGCTAAGAAACTTTGGGTCATGAATGCCAAGGTATGTTAAAGTATCAGCAGTTTGGACACTATAAATTGGTACCAAATGTTTGGAGTTCCTCTTGGAGGTTTAGCTTTGCGCCACAAGAGATCCAATTTCTCCGCAATGACATGAGGAGACACAGCTGCTGACAGAGGTTATTTACTAACAAGGAGAGCCTTCACAACTGGCTCTCTTCATGGTGCTGCTGTGCATAGACTAAAAATAGGACAACCCGTACATCAAAGCTGGAAGTGTGCTAACTCTCCTTATTCACACACTATACACATCACTGGATGCACATTGACTAAATATTTACCCCTCAACTAACATTAAAATTGATCTGATCATTTCTGTCAATGATATTTGTGCAAGATGGCTCTCGCCTTTCTCAAAATTGTAACATCACTTTACACATGCGGAGGCTGTCAAACATACCACAATAACATTATGAAAGATCCAACATCTATACATGGCATACATCCACCACACATCTACCATCAAACTTAAGCATTGGCCTTATTAGAGAATGTGATTAACTTTTGTTTGTATTGGTCTTCAAAGCTTTATTCAAAAATATTCATTAATATAGTTCTCTCAAGACAATAAACAATACTGATTCAAACCAAGAATGAAGAGATAGAAGAAATCCAAGAGCAATAATAAGAGAAAATTCGCTGACACGCTATATTAGAAGGTTGAATTTCAGGTTTTATTAAATAAAGTTGTGGACTGAGCAGAGATACATTTATGTTGAGCAGAAGCTATCAAAGTGCTTGTGGGAAAAGGACTGAAAGGTTTTGTTGAAAACGAGATGAAAGGTTGAGAGAAGACATGTGGAGCTTAAACACCAACAATGACCTATTTGTGCTGAATTTTTATAATGCCAGTGACATATTCATACTCAATTTACAATTACCTCCAGTGGAACATAATCAAAGTAATAAAAAGAACATTTCTCAAGTGGACCAGTCAGATTTCAATAAAGAAACACAATACTGGGTAGCTAACAATCGAAGTAAATTTCATTCATCCAAATTATGAGTGACAAACATAACATTGTTTGGGTATGCTTATAAGCATTAAAAGTGAATAAATTGGGTAATAAATTATTCTGATGGTTTCAAGTTGTACTAAAGGAAAGCAATTTTGCATAAAACACTTGGATTGATTGTCACATTTTGGCATGGGAGGATTGGAGATTCTGTCTGAAATATCCTGATCGGCAGAATACCAGGTATCTTGAATTTTACAGTGTTTACGTAGTGCTTTTGATGGAATAAAATATCACAAGGAAATTACAAAACACAGTGTGAGGTGATAGTAAATGTACTAAAGCTTGGTCAGGAAGAATTTTTAAAGGATGAAAAAGAGGTAGAGAGTTTTGGAGAGGGAAATAATGGTTGAGGTCCAAGCAGCTAAAGCCATGGATAGCCATGGAAGAGGCCAGAATTAGAGGAGTGTGGGTATGTAGGATGGGGAAAGGTGAGTCCATCAAGGCATTTGAAAGAAGTTCAGAATTTTAAAAACAAGGTATTGCTTAACTAGGAGTCACTGTGGGCCAGTAAGTACAGTGTGGACTAAGAGATGAACAGTTAAGTCAAGATCTTGTCCAATTGTTCAAGGCAACTTCCAAGATACAATTGTAAGAGAGCAGGGGCTACATCACCAGCAATTTTAGCTTAGATGATGAGCTGAAAAGATACAGCTTGAAAGAAAAATGGAAAGCACCGATCCTTGGGTCCACTACCTTTCATCATTTATATAAACGATTTGGATATGAGCAGAAGAGATATGGTTACTAAGTTTGCATATCACACCAAAATTGGGGTGCAGTGGACAGCGAAGGTTGCTTCGGATTACAACGGGATCTTGACCAGATGGGCTGAGTGGCAGATGGAGTTTAATTTAGATAAATGAGAGGGGCTGCATTTTGGGAAAGCAAATCTTAGCAGGACTTATACACTTAATGGTAAGATCATGAGGAGTGCTGCTGAACAAAGGGACCTTGGAGTGAGGTTCATAGCTCCTTGAAAGTAGAGTCGCAGGTAGATAGGATAGTGAAGATGACGTTTGGTATGGTTTCCTTTATTGGTCAGAGTATTGAGTACAGGAGCTGGGAGGTCATGTTGCAGCAGTACAGGACATTGATTAGGCCACTTTTGGAATATTGCATGCAATTCTGGTCTCCTTCCTATTGGAAAGATGTTGTGAAACTTGAAAGGGTTCAGAAAAGATTTACAAGGACACTGCCAGGATTAGAGGATTTGAGATATAGGGAGAGGTTGAATAGGCTGGGGCTTTTTTCCCTGGAGCGTTGGAGGCTGAAGGGTGACCTTATAGAGGTTTATAAAATCATGAGGGGTATGGATAGGGTAAACAGACAAGGTATTTTCCCTGGGGTTGGGGGTTTGGGGGGAGGGGAAAGAGAAGTCCAGAACTAGAGGGCATAGATTTGGGGTGAGAGATGAAAGATATAAAGAGAGACCCAAGGGGCAACTTTTTCACGCAGAAGGTGGCACATTTGTGGAATGAGCTGCCAGAGGAAGTGGTGCAGGCCGGTACAATTGCAAAATTTAAGAGGCATCTGGATGGGTATATGAGTAGGAAGGGTTTGGAGGAATATGGGCTGTGTGCTGGCAGGTGGGACTAGAAAGGACGTTGATTAGGCATAGTCAACATGGTTTTGTGAAGGGTAGGTAAAAACAATAACTGCAGATGCTGGAAACCAAATACTGGATTAGTGGTGCTGGAAGAGTGCAGCAGTTCAGGCAGCATCCAACAAGCAGCGATGCTGCCTGAACTGCTGCGCTCTTCCAGCACCACTAATCCAGTATTTGTGAAGGGTAGGTCATGCCTCTCAAACTTTGAGTGATCAAACAGATGGAGGAGGGTAAAGCAGTTGATATGGTGTATGTGGATTTCAGAAAGGCATTTGATAAGGTTCCCCACGGTAGGTTATTGTACAAAATACAGAGGTGTGGGATTGAGGGTGATTTAGCAGTTTGGATCAGAAATTGGCTAGCTGAAAGAAGACAGAGTGTAGTGGTTGATGGGAAATGTTCATCCTGGAGTTCAGTTACTACTGGTGTACCGCAAGGATCTGTTTTGGGTCCACTGCTGTTTGTCATGGTTATAAATGACCTGGATGTTGCGTAGAAGGATGGGTTAATAAATATGTGGATGAAACTAAGGTCGATGGAGTTGTGGATAATGCAGGAGAAGGTTGCAGGTTACAAAGAGGCATAGATAAGCTGCAGAGCTGAGCTGAGTGGTGGGAAATGGAGTTTAATGTGGAAAAGTGGGAGGTGATTCACATTGAAAGGAGCAACAGAAATAAAGAGAACTGGGCTAATGGCAAGATTCTTGGCAGTGTAGACGAGCAGAGAGATCTTGGTGTTCATGTACATAGATTCTTGAAAGTTGCTACCCAGATTGATATGGTTGTTAAGAAGGTATACGGTGTGTTAGTTTCATTGATAGTGGGATTGAGTTTCGGAGCCACAAGGTCACATTGCAGCTGTACAAAACTCTGGTGTGGCCGCACTCAGAGTATCGCCTACAGTTCAGGTCACCACATTTCCTTAAAGTAGAGGAAGTCAAGATGGGACCTGATAAAGATTTACAAAACTATGAAGTGGGGGGGGGGGGGCACAGATAAGGGGAAAGATTTTTCTTAGCTCCCTTAATAGAGGGATCAATAACTGGGGATATAGACAAGATAAAAGGCAGCATATTTAGAAGGGATTTAAGGAAGGATTATTTCACCCAAAGTGTGTGGGGGGTATATGATACCCATTACATGAGAGGAATAGTAGTGGGAATCACTTCAACATTCATGAAGTTAGATGATCACTTGAAATGCCATAACAATGGGCCAAGTCCTGGAAAATGGCACTAAATCAGTGCGTGGTGACCAGCACTGATGATGGGCCAGAAGACCTCTTTCTGGGTTGTAAATCTCTATGACTTTAAGAGGTGACAAGGAGCATCTCATGGTCACAGTTGTGGTTCAATAACGTTGTACTGAGAGCACCTCCTAGCTAGCAAACCCTTTCAGATACAAATTCAGAAGTTTCAGAAAGATTTCCTCAAAGCCAACGGTTATGGAGATGATCATAATACATCATTATATGTAAGATTTCTCAATACTGATCTGTTCAAAACAAAATTTAAATTCAAGGAATGGATTCCAGTTTAAATGTCGGCTTGAGACATTGGGTTAAGGCAAGAACTGGATAGAGGCACAAAACAAAAATAATAAGTGTTAAGTTGCAGTAACAGGTCATTTTTTTTTTGTAAAGATCGATGCCAGACCACTATTTACGCAGATCATTGTTTGCTTCATGATTTTGAAAAAGCATTAGCTTTCACATGGGCATACAGTGCTATTTTAAACAAAGTTCACTAATCCACGTACTCTTATAAAGTGAGCAAACGTTTGGCAACCTAATCCATGCCAGACAAGCCTTAACCTGTCCTTGCTAAACTAAAGAGACCTGTAGCCTCAAACACTGGCTGCATTATGCATTATAGTTTACAAGGCACATTACCAACAGCAACAATTGCCTTTAAAAATTGCTGAACACTTGTCACTAAGCTTTAAATGTAAAGTTAATCATTAATCTCTTATTTCAGTTTTGCAGCAGTTTGACGAAACCTCAGCTGCTAACCTTCTAGTCACATCAGAAAGCAGTGAGAAAACAGAGAACGATCTTTTTGAAAAAATGGCAATTTATAAGTCACCTTCGATCCCTTTCAAAGCTGCATCGTCTTGTTGGCCACTCTTTTGTCAATGGGAATAATTGCTTTCCATCAACTGTCAGGTTATTCACAATTTTAAAGACTCTTATCAAATCTGCTCTCATCACTTTCCCCAAGGTCACTATGTAACTTTCACTTGAATGTCATCTTCAAACTGCACAGGCTTTTCAAAGACTAATTTAATTAATCCCCAAAACCCATTATGTGCAGATCATTTTATTTTGAAACTTAGTGTTCTCGTACAGATGAGCAACTAAGTTATTAACCCAGGAGTATCAAGCTTAGAAAATCATTGCCTCAATTTGAAAGTTCAGCCGTTATCCTAGATTATAGCATAGCTTTCTTTCAATCACATCAGAAATACAGTAAAAGATTATTCTTCCAAACATTAAAAATTAGAACTGTTTAAGTAATCATATGACTTTTGAAATGTTAATTTCATCTTGCTGCACTAATTATATTGACCCTGTGAAGTAAATCACAACGCAAACACTAGGTCATTGAACCAATTAAAGCTTGGATAAACAATTTTCCATTGTATCCTCACATTTCTGATTAGAGAAAGATCTTCCAGAATCACACTGTTCTTGGTTTGTAGATACATTTTGGCCAGAAAGCATTAATTTCCCTCTCCCACCTTAATACTTACAAATCCCGCAAAACAAAATAACTTTCAATGATTTGCATATTTAATATGAAGAAACATCTAAATGCCCTTTATAAAGTAAAAGAAAACAAAAATGGATGTCAATAAACTAAGACTATTAAAGAGGTGCAATTTAAATACAGTCTAAAGAAATGGAGCGAAGGAATTCATAATTCCATAGTTTATAAAGCTGAAGATATAGCCTAAACATTGTCAATTTCTGCTACCTACTGTGCAAACTAATTCACATCTAAATAAGACGTGGAGATGCCGGAGTTGGATTGGGGTGGACACAGTCAAGAATCAAATGACAACACATTTATCTGGTTACCAACAGGTTTAGCTGAAACGGCAAGCTTTTGGAGCTCAGCTCCGTCCTCATGCGTCTTTGTAAACAAAGTTAACAACTTTAAAACTAGCTGTCCTTGTTGAATTCTTTAGTCAGTTAGGAGATAGACGACTAATTAAAATGCAAAATCCAGATTCCTTTCAAGTCTTTGTCTCTTGATAATTAAAAGTTTTATCAATATACAAGAGTTACACTTCACTCTCCCCACAAACACCCTGATGATAATTGAAGTAGATACCTGTGTACTGCAAATGAAACCAAATTCCAAACCAATCCTCACTCCCTACCCCTTCATGTAGAGCTGATGGCATTTTGCTGGTACGGTACTGTACGTGCTTTCCACTACCACAGGTCACTCTCCAGCGACTTCACTTCCGAGCCCTGATCATCACTGCGATGGATCATCAACACTGCTCGCTGGGCAACCTTCGCATTCTCAGCGGGACAGGCAGGGAAAATAAAAAGCAGGGCTGCCTTTCCTCTCCTAACTCACCATGGGGCTGATAAAGTTGAGTAGCACTGGTAGAATAGTTAAAAAGATGGAGAGGGGGAGAGGGGGAGAAGGGGGAGAAGGGGGAGAGGGTATGTGTGAACTCTGCTGCCAGTCTCGGACCAAGACAGGAAGGTGGATGGGAGGGCTGAGCACCTCACATGTCCTCACATCAAGAGCGGGAGAAGACAAGGCTGGGGTCTGACAGGGCTTTAGCAGAGAGGGGGTGAGACGAGAGAGAGGGGGGACAGAAAGGGGAGTGGGGGAGGGCGGACAGAAAGGGGAGTGGGGGAGGGCGGACAGAAAGGGGAGAGACTGAGGGGGGGGAGGGGGGGGGAGGAGAGGGACTGAGGGGGGAGGGACAGGGGCGGGGGGGGGGACAGGGACGGGGGGGGTAGAGGGACGGGGGGGGGGAAGAGGGGGGGGGGGAAGAGAGGGACGGGGGGGGAGGGGGACGGGGGTGGGGGGGGGAGTGAGACGGGGGGGGGGGGGAGTGAGACGGGGGGGGGAAATGAGACGGGGGGGGGGGGGGGGGAGTGAGACGGGGGGGGGGGGAGTGAGACGGGGGGGGGGGGGAGTGAGACGGGGGGGGGGGGGAGTGAGACGGGGGGGGGGGGGGAGTGAGACGGGGGGGGGGGGGGGAGTGAGACGGGGGGGGGGGGGAAGAGTGAGACGGGGGGGGGGGGAAGAGTGAGACGGGGGGGGGGGGAAGAGTGAGACGGGGGGGGGGGGAAGAGTGAGACGGGGGGGGGGGGGAGAGTGAGACGGGGGGGGGGGGGGAGGTGAGACGGGGGGGGGAGAGAGTGAGACGGGGGGGGGGGAGAGTGAGACGGGGGGGGGGGGGGAGAGTGAGACGGGGGGGGGGGGAGAGTGAGACGGGGGGGGGGGGGGAGAGTGAGACGGGGGGGAGGGGAGAGTGAGACGGGGGGGAGGGGAGAGTGAGACGGGGGGGGGGGGGAGAGAGACGGGGGTGGGGGAGAGAGACGGGGGTGGGGGGAGAGAGACGGGGGTGGGGGAGAGAGACGGGGGTGGTGGGGGAGAGAGACGGGGGTGGGGGAGAGAGACGGGGGTGGGGGAGAGAGACGGGGGTGGGGAGAGAGACGGGGGTGGGGGAGAGAGACGGGGGTGGGGAGAGAGACGGGGGTGGGGGAGAGAGACGGGGGTGGGGGAGAGAGACGGGGGTGGGGGAGAGAGACGGGGGTGGGGGAGAGAGACGGGGGTGGGGGAGAGAGACGGGGGTGGGGGAGAGAGACGGGGGTGGGGGAGAGAGACGGGGGTGGGGGAGAGAGACGGGGGTGGGGGAGAGAGACGGGGGTGGGGGAGAGAGACGGGGGTGGGGGAGAGAGACGGGGGTGGGGAGAGAGACGGGGTGGGGGAGAGAGACGGGGGTGGGGGGAGAGAGACGGGGGTGGGGGAGAGAGACGGGGGTGGGGGAGAGAGACGGGGGGTGGGGGAGAGAGACGGGGGTGGGGGAGAGAGACGGGGGTGGGGGGAGAGAGACGGGGGGGGGGGAGTGAGACGGGGGGGGGGGGGGAGTGAGACGGGGGGGGGGGGGGAGTGAGACGGGGGGGGGGGGGGGAGAGTGAGACGGGGGGGGGGGGGGAGTGAGACGGGGGGGGGGGGAGTGAGACGGGGGGGGGGGAGTGAGACGGGGGGGGGGGGAGTGAGACGGGGGGGGGGGGAGAGTGAGACGGGGGGGGGGGGAGAGTGAGACGGGGGGGGGGGGAAGAGTGAGACGGGGGGGGGGGGGAGAGTGAGACGGGGGGGGGGGAAGAGTGAGACGGGGGGGGGGGAGAGTGAGACGGGGGGGGGGGGAGAGTGAGACGGGGGGGGGGGAGAGTGAGACGGGGGGGGGGAGAGAGTGAGACGGGGGGGGGGGAGAGTGAGACGGGGGGGGGGGGGGAGAGTGAGACGGGGGGGGGGGAGAGTGAGACGGGGGGGGGGGAGAGTGAGACGGGGGGGAGGGGGAGAGTGAGACGGGGGGGAGGGGAGAGTGAGACGGGGGGGGGGGGGGGGAGAGAGA